>NC_056538.1:22009038-22311153 GCF_910596095.1 Thunnus maccoyii
GGCTTAAAATGAAGATTTGCGAGTCTTAAAATATTAGAATTGATTACACTTGAAATGGATTTCATGCACCGGTTTAACTATCAACAGTACCTGTACATGTACTCTGAATTATATTTGTGTTCTCATGCAATCTTAAGAAGTTAATTTAGTGCTTTGCAATCAGCACAGCTGTTCTAACATTATGATTATATGATGATGACATCATGATATTCAGGTTTAATGGCTGGCGTTATTAAGGGATACTTTCAAGAGCTGCTGCACTCACAGAATTGCAGGCAAAATTGGTCCATTTGTGCAAACTCTGTTCATGTTTTAACATGTTTACTGTTTGAGGATAAAGTCAACCATTTTAAACTATGACTTAGAGAATTCTAATCCAATTTTAACAATAGAAAGTCTGATGACTGATTTGTGGCCAACAGTTCTGTTAAAGTTTCTAAAGCTTCGTGGAATCTGTTGGCTCTCAGCCACGGAGGTTCAGGCTTGTATGGTAGCATTAGAGCAAGCTGTTGTGCACGGTCATCTTACAAAGTCTTCATTTTTGCTGAAGAGTTCTTAACAGCTTTAACAAATTTACATATCTGCAGAAAGCACCCTCAGGGGCTGCTACATTCACCAGGTATTCTGTCTCCCTTCTTAAGGAAGATCAAATGTTTCTTGATGGCGACACAGATTTGTCACCACTCTTTTTCTGTCATCAGCATTAATAGCCTCATTTGCACAAACTGCAGATAAACTGCAAGGACAATTGCAAAGTTTCATTTGTAGGTGGAATTTCACCTTTAATCATTATGAGGTATGGCACTTGTAAAACATTGTTGACCAGAGCAGCCTTCAAGAAGTACCCAAGAGCAGACAGCCTGCAGAACAAGTTAGGAACTTTTCACAGAAAAGTTTCACCGTGTATAAATAAAATGGTTAATTTTCTGTGTCGTAAATTGTCAATGTTAAAACCTACAAGACTCAGTTATTCTGTTTTAGACCATGTTATTACATAATAGCCAATAAGATGTACTTAAGGTATTGCTGTTACTGTCCACAAACCCAAATTATGGTTGTCAGACCCACATAACATTCTACAGTTCACCACAATTAACATGAAGCTGTTATCTTTTGTTGGCTAAAAGTATCTCGGTTAATGTCTCTGCCCTGTTTCAGGTGAGGAGGATGGCGAGTGGGAGAGTGGCCTGTCCTACGAGTGTCGAACACTCCTGTTCAAAGCCATCCACAACCTGCTGGAGCGCTGTCTCATGAACCGTGGCTTTGTTCGCATTGGCAAGTGGTTCGTTAAGCCCTACCAGAAGGAGGAGAAGACCATTAACAAAAGGTATGACCTGCTTCAAAGTTATATGTAATGCCATAAATTCTCACATTAAAGCCAACACTCAACTAATGGTCATGTCACAAGTTAAAGCTGAGGTGCGTTCTGTGTGAATCAGCGGGAATTACCACGACCTCCTCTATCAGCACAACAACATAGTCATGCCATTTTCTGCAATCTGTTGCTCTGAATTTCTCATGATGACAGAAATACTTTTCTCAATCGCTGATGAATTCATTCAGCTTGGTGCGACTTTTCTGGATGTTAAGCTGCGGTTAACTAAAGCCAACATTTTCTGAAGAAAAAGGAAAGGAAGTAATTGTGTCATCGAGATTACTTTCAATGATGAAACATGCTGACTTGCTGACATAAGTTCTCGCATTTAAAAAAAGCTTAGGCATCAGAAAATCTATTTGGATGGCATAAAAGACTTTTGGTCAGCTAAATGTTGTCAGTATCAACCAGTGTAGTGGCCGTGAGGTTCCTTTCCACCTGCATCATAAAAGTCTAGCTTACATGTTCCTCGAGACAGTTTCTTCACAACACAAAAGAAGGTGCAACCGCTGAAACTAAATAGCAGCAGAGCAAGATGTCATGAATTGTACTTGTTGTGCTGAAGGGCTGAACACAACTCTGTGTTTTGTATTGATCAAGATCGGCGGTATGTGTGAGCGGACTATGAGAGAGCTTGTTCAAGAAATGTTAAGGATGGATGACCGAGTGTTATGCATGTGTGTTCTGCAGAGCAGACAACCTCGTTGGGCAGATGTTCTCACTGTTATAAAAGTTGTCGGAGTTTCAGAGCTTTAAACTTCCCATAACAATTCCTGGCCTCTGACAGCCTTTAATCATTAAAATTCCCTTTGGAATTCAACTGGAGAAACACTGCTTGCAGCTGTATTACTTCAACTGTGTTGTTATAAGCTGATAGCTGCTTTCTAGGGATGAGACATCATCTTCTCATTGGAAAAACAACATAAGCAAATAGACATTAGGCTTTACTAAAGTAGCGTAACCATGACGCTAGACTGTTGACTGTGATACCATATCTGCTGCTCTGATTTAATTTCTATATACGGTAGGTGTTCAGGTTAAGTTCAGTTGAGTTAAAAATTAAATTGATAGAGCTTTTGTTTATACAGGACATTTGGTTTCCTGGAATTAAAACAGATAATGTAAATGGAGTATGGCAGGATTATTACAATTACCTAATTGCGTAGTCAACGTGACACATTTCACACTCGGTTTCATTTGGGAAAGGCATGAAATAATAATCATCAGCATGTTGCGTCATTTCAACATCACATTCTTTTTTTCTCATGTAATGGAGCAACACTTCCAGGGTAATGTTTAATGTCCACTCCTCCACTTTTCCCAACTGCAAGGCAACACTAGTCTGTGTCAGTGTTGTTGTAGAAATACAAGCTTGAGGTGAACCAGCAGCGGCACATAAATATCTGTCTGGTTCAGAGTGGCGCTCTGCTCCGCTGTATTTCCTCACCTCTCATACATAAGGGGGGTGACATAGATTTAGCACCCCGCTCGCTCCTGGATGAGAGGGGGCTGGGGGGGAATCCTGGAGTTCCCTGACGAGCTAACTTGCGCCTTGGCTTTTTTGGCTTTGTTGATCCAAACTGACTTGTGTGTGTGTGTGATGCACAGCCCCTTGGCTCAGTTCCCTCTGGCAGCTTCGTCAATGGTTTCACAGGGTTTCAGCAGTTATATTAAAGAGTTGTCGCAAAGAACAAGAGGCGGTTTCTTGCTCGCTGGTTTTACATAAAGATGTCTACAAGCGTGTGTTGAGGCAGCACCTCCAACAGAAGAGTCTGGCAGTCTCGCTGTCGCCTGCCCTCTCTGGCTGGTAAACACGGCAGTCTTTGGAAAATGCTGAGTCTGCACTGTGGTTTTACAGCAACCATGTCAACAAGTACTATTTTAGTGCATTTAGCCGCCTGGCCTTCCAGAAGTAGTCAGAAAATAAAGATGAATATTGTTTTAACATTTCAGGGCTGCTATAATCTCCCATGTTTATTTTTGACCCATATTTTTACCCGTGTGTCACGAGAAGGTTTGATAAAGGTTCGAACTGTGCTGAAGCAGAGTGTGTGTGTGTGTGTGTTATTTGCACTGTCTGATTGGCGGTCTTAGCTGGCCTCTGTGTGTCTGCCCAAAATATGTGGAAGCAACAGTTGTCACCTAAAAGCATGATATGGATCTAAAGTGCACAGCCAAATATGCAAGGAATTGTATTTCACACATCTTCTCCACCTTTCTCAGTCCTCTCTTGAGTCATACTTGAACAATGGGTGATGGAGAGCACACTGATAACCTAAATAGCCTGCAGGGGTTTACATTAGCTTTTGGGTGCTGATGACGAGTTGCAGCTTGAGTCAAAAGTTGTTTTTTTTTTTTTTTTTTTTTAACTTAATGATGTGGTTTTACTTTCAGACTAATCCCTCCAAATATTAAAATGCCTCAATCTATCTTTGACACACCTTGCAGCGAGCACCTGTCCTGCGCGTTCACCTTCTTCGTACACGGTGACAGCAACGTGTGCACGAGTGTGGAGATTGCTCAACATCAGCCTCTTCAGCGACTCAGCGAGGAGCACCTCAGCCTCGCCCAGCAGAGCTCCAGCCCCTTGCAAGGTAGGAAGTAGCTCATCAGATGCATGATAGTAATGTTTCACATGCTGTTTTTAAAGGGTTTATTAGCGGAGCTGTCCTACATAAGTATTGTGACTCCCTCTCTCCAGTCATCCTGAGCCCGTACGGCTTGAACGGGACCCTCACAGGCCAGGCTTTTAAGATGTCAGACCACCCAACTCAGAAGCTCATTGAGGAGTGGCGGCAGTTTTATCCCATTGGCCCCAATCCCAAGGAGGTCCAGGAGGACAAGATGGAGGATACAGACTGGGAGGACGACTCCCTGGCAGCTGTGGAGGTCCTTGTCGGTAAGGCATAATAACGTGTTAATGGATCAGTACATGCAGAAAGTTGTGCTTAAACTTTGTATGTTTGAATGTTCATGAATCAGTTTGGTGATATTCTGTATTTTTCTTTAGTTACAGTAGCAGGGTGGAAAGTATCAGTACTCTCCAACTTGATTTTAAATTTTTGGGGCGATTTATTAACGACTACAGAAATATAGAATATCACCAACCTTAACCTTTAATGCTTTGATGGACCAGAGATCAGTGCATAGTTGCAACAGAGCCCAAAAGTGTTAATAAAAATGGGTGAAAGTCTCAGTGTTGCAACAATGAAAATGGCTGGGTGAGTTAAGGAGAATGATAGAAATGCAGAAACACTACTCTACACTAAAGGTTTTACTGCAGCAATATCCTGTGGTTTAAATAATTCTGTTTTTATGGTATTTAATAGTACATAACATAATGTATATGGCCATATCATGAAGTTAAACACTTTTGTAATAGAGAAAATAAATGTTTGAAACATTCATTTGGCCCATGAAAAAGCTCCAGAGAGCCATGATTGAGCTGGGATAAGGATAATGAATTATCTAGTTGTTGAAATGAATATTATCACGTTTACGTTGCAAAGAGCGTTACTAAAAGATTTCTGTGCACCTTTTTATGTGCAAGTACAAGATGTTGAAATAAAAATGTTTGTTATTTGTTCGGTTCCAGCGGGAGTAAGGATGGTTTACCCTTCCTGCCTGGTGCTACTCCCCCTGTCGGACCTCCCTGCTGTGGTCCCTCAGGGCTCAGCCAACACCTCAGGAAGCCTGTGCGGTGCTCAGCAGGGCCAGGCTGCTCACAGAGATCCTGCCATGTCCTCTGTCACTCTGACTCCTCCAACGTCACCAGAGGAGGCTCAGACCGGTAAGACCTTCCAGCTGCACATTTACTAAAATGTGATACTCAACAAAAAACCTGTGAAATTGTATTGAACTTGTGGTTTATTTTACTTTCTCTTATAGATTATCAGCCTGCGCAGAGGTGGCTAAAACTGTCCTCTGCATCCGATGGCTACAGCTCTAACAACAGTCTTCATGGGGGGAAAATCCCTCGCAGGCTGGCTAGCCAGATGGTGGAGTCAGTGTGGCAGGAGTATAACATAAATCGTACAGGGAACAAGTATGTTAAGAGCTTTTTCTCCACCCCAAAATTTGCATTTCCAACAATAATTGCCTGATAAAATGTTTATCTGTCCTTTTATTACAGGAGGAAGTTTACTACCTTGACCAATGGGACTTGTGAGGAGGAGTCAGATAAAAGTGGACTTTGGGATTTCGTGGAGCCTACTCACAGGCCACATTGCAATTGCTCAAGGTATGTTGAGAGATAAGCATTTACAAGTGACTATAGATTTGAGTTTTTAAATTAAGAGTATCTTATAAGCATTTTTTGTTTTTCTCATCCAGACATAAGAATCAGAAACAGCGATCGAGCAGCACCTCAGGACACCCGCCTTCATCAGGCCAGCCTGCCCAGCCAGCCCCCAAGCACAAGTTGGGCGAGAAGCTGGAGAAGGGGGAGAAGCAGCAGAAGAGGCCGCAGACGCCTTTTCACCACCGCAACTCTGTGAGTGAGGAGCAGTCCCTGGAGCCACAGACCCAGAGGCTTTGTTTAAGAACACAGGAGGAGGGCTCATATCCCAGCCTGCACCACGTGGACACAGCGCCCTCCAAAGCCCCCACGCTGCACACGCATGGCCCCCCCGCAGACCTCGTCGGATCCCCGCCTCCCCCTCCTCTCAGCCCGCATCCCTGCGACCATGTAGAAGGTGATATGACTCCAGGTGGCATGAAGAACTCGTCCACCCCCATTCACCAACCGTTCTACCCCCCGTCGGTAGAGCCTTGTCTGCTGCCACAGAAGGGCTCGTCTGAGGAGCCTCAGCTAGAGAACATGTCCATGCCTCTGCCTTTCCCGCCAGCCTTCAATGAAACCATGGAGCCCACCATCTTTGTCGGTTCAGCCATCAACCCCAACGAGGATTCCACCCACAACCCCTGGAAGTATTTCAACCTACCCAGGAAGAAGGCCTCTAACTTCCTGACACCCCAGCTACCTGTGGATAGAATCCGAGATGATTCTGGAGGAGGCGGAGGAACAGAGAGTGTAGTTTCCGTCACTGAGTAAGTAATTTAGAATTAATCTTGACCCGCAATAAAACAAAAACTGCAGCTTTTTATTCAAACAACATACGTCTGATAATCTTAACACTACTAATCTCCTCACAGGTTGATGTCAGGCTCCACACACCCTCTGAAGGTGTCCCAGGAGCTGGTTAAGACTTACGCCCAGCGGAGAAACAGCCATCTTTCCTCCACCACAGGAGACGGAGAACATGGCGAGGAGCCGGATCCTTACGCCTTTGTAGAGGGAGACGAAGAGTTCAGCTTCACTGAGAAGAAGGACAAGCCTGGAGCTGACAGAGACGGCAACAAGAAACACAAGGTAGGTTCCTGACAAGCCTGATATCAATTCATCCATTCGGGGTTTATTTTTGCACCAATATCCCAATATTATTTTGATAAGATATGGTTTTCTGATTGACCATGAATGTATCATTTCTTACTTACTACTATCAATTTGAGTTTTCACAACTTTGCAGGTGACATAGTGGTGTTTGTAATTATTCTTTAGCTTTATAGGCTCAAAATCAAAGTGACATTACAACAAGGATGTACCAGTGCAGTATGCTTATGGTTTTATTTATGTTTTACTGCAGATTTTATTTTTTTTACACATTTCACAAAGGAATGCTTATTATTGCATGCAGGAAGTTAATCACATCGAACAAAGTGATGTAAAATGATCCGGTTTCTGAAAGGATGTAATAATTCCAATTATCTTTTCCTCTTTTGACCCAGGGGGATGAAGGAACTGGGACAACAGCTGATGGTGAGAATGCCTTTTCTTTCTTTTTTTAATTAATAAATCCAAAGTTAGATGTAGTGTTTCAAACTTTGTCATGTGATCTTAACTAAAAAACCTCCATCTATGATATGTTTTTGTTATGCAGATGGTCAGGGTCCATCAGGTAGTAAACCTTCAGCCTCAACCAGCCTCATCCATGAGAACGACTTGGCTGTGTCCTACAGCGACCTGGATAAAATCTTCAACTCGGATGAAGATGAGTTAGCGCTAAGTGCATCAGTACATGTATGTTGAATGAAGATGTTTGTCCCACAATTATACTCTGAGGGCCCACATAATATCATCACACAATATACTCAAGTACCACTGCTGATGCTGTTCTGTAAAGCCTGTTGAGACATTGTATGCAATATAGGGCTTTACAAATAAGCATGACTTAATGAAATGAATGACGCATATTGAATATATTGTTTTTCTTTCTGTCTGCACAGCCTGGATCCAAAAGAGCTGGAGTTGGTACAGAGGACAAGTTTGGCTGTAAAGATGCGAAACCGGCCACGTTGGACCCCCTGTCTTGCATAAGTAAGAACACTAAGCATCAGTTAATAATTGCATGTTATACATTGTATCCTTTTACACACGTGTTTTCTCAAGAGAAGTAATACTTTCTGCTTTCTCCAGGCTCAGCGGACCTGCACCAGATGTTTCCCACCCCGCCTTCCCTGGAGCAGCAGGGCTACTCGCCCATGAACTCCGGGAGCAAGGATAGCCTGGAAGCGGGGGCAGGCCTCACCCTGTTGGACGGCAGCCAGCTCAACAACCACTTCAAGATGGAGGTGGAGGAGGGTTTCTGCAGCCCGAAGCCATCTGAAATAAAGGTACGACACATCACACACCTGCCAAGTATGGAGTGAGTGGAAAATGTTGTTACATCAGTTTTTTTTATTTGCTTTTTTTGGTGATTGATGTCTCTGCTTTTAGGACTTCTCCTTTGTGTACAAGCCGGAGACGTCTCAGCCCTTCATCGGCTGTTCCATGTACGCCCCTCTGAAGGCTCTACCCAGCCAGTGTCTGTTGCCTATCAAACTGCCAGAAGACTGTGTGTACACACCCAGCTGGACCCTGGGCAAAATGGAACTGATACCCCCGGTGACGAACGTCAATCTCCTCACCAAAGACAGGTGAAGAACAGCACTAAATTAATAGTGTTACTATACTTAACTCACCTCAGTGTTCCCCACAGATAGTCAGTTCATGTCAGAGCATTGGGGCGGTGGGTTATTTTTTTATGAAGAGATCTAGTGAGCCTAATAATTAAGATTGTAGAGTTATTTTTCAGCCACTTAAACATAAATCAGTAATGCCCGACAACACTCCAGCATAGCACTCAAAATGTTATTCTACCAAGGTTATATTTCAGGTCAGGTGTCGATGCACCACATGTTAGATGCAGTGTGTTATGGCTGATGTACTGTAGTTCATAAATGTCTTCAGCATTTTGAAAGCACGCATAACTTGCTGTATAAATGTTAACAAAAGTTTGACATTTGTGCCCACGTTCAATCATATATGAACAATTTTGTTCAGCGACAAATACACGTCATTTCAAGTTGGTAAATTGTATATTTTAAATGTGTATTCTCTCAAATTTTTGAGTTGTCAGACAGATGTGGAAACGGGACAGATAAGGGATGTTTGCAGGAGCAAGACAAATATTTTCAACAATTAATTTACAAACCGTATAGAAACAGAAATACTCAGAAAAAGCCATATTCTGTATAAATGTAATTGAATTCATTGTATTAAGAATAGGAAATGGCAGAAAATTTGGTAGAAATTGGGTAAGATGTTTGATATAAAATGCAAAAAATATGGTAGTTTTGTTTGAAAATTTTTAAACTGATGCTTACAACATTTAGAAGAATATTCATAGTATTCCTTCAAGTCATTATTGTGTTATGTATATTATTTGTTGCTGTGAAGTCTCTAGTTATGAAGTAATATGACCAAAATGACAGTTATGTTAACTTAAATTATACATTATATTGAACATTTAAAAAAATATCTTAAAATCCAAAAATAAGATAATACCATGGTATAGATTTTTTTTTTTTTCAAATAAGAAATGTGTAAAAACTCTGGTATGGTCTTAAATTGACTTATAAACTTTTTATTCTGTCTCCAACAGTAACGTCCCCAGTGTGGAGCCAGACTACAGTCAGACCTACACCCCTCAGACCCACACACCCTTCATGTCCAGCAGTGCACCTCCCAGCAACAGCGGAACGGGCATCCTTCCTTCCCCAGCCACGCCACGTTTCTCTGTGCCCACGCCTCGCACACCACGCACTCCACGGACTCCCCGCGGCCCTTCGAGCGTCCAGGGCTCGCTCAAGTATGACAACTCTGAACTTTACTCCCCGGCCTCCACGCCCTCCACCTGTCGACCGCTCAGCTCCGTGGAGCCAGCCACTGTACCTTCCATCCCTGAGGCCCACAGCCTCTACGTCACCCTCATACTCTCCGAGTCAGTCATGAACCTCTTCAAGGACTGCAACTTCGACAGTTGCTGTGTGTGCGTCTGCAACATGAACATCCGAGGGGCAGATGTAGGCGTGTACCTCAAGGACAACGGCGAGGCTCAGTACCCCTGCACATGCGGCTTCAGCGCCGTCGCCAATCGACGCTTCGGCCAGTCAGCCGGGCTCTTCTTGGAGGACGAACTGGACGTGGTGGTGCGTGGCTCAGACGCCAGTCGGGATACAGAGCGGTGTTTCGAAGAGCTGCGAGCTTCCACAACACACAAGGCTGGCAGCTTGAAGGAGAAGCCCCCAGATGAGCTGATCCTGCTGCTGCAGGACCAGTGCACCAACCCGTTCGCCCCTATGGCAGGTGTGGAGTACCCCAAACCGAGCTCGACCCCCAGTTCTTTCCTGAGGGTGGAAGAGAGGGACTGTTATAATGACTGCTACATGGCACTGGAGCATGGCAGGCAGTTCATGGACAATATGTCAGGTGGCAAAGTAGATGAAGCACTAGTGAAAAGCACCTGTCTTCACCAGTGGCCAAAATGCAAATGTATGTGTTTTTGTATTACTATTTCTTCTTACTACGAGCTTATATTTCTTATGTTTTAATTCCTAACCTCAATCTTTGTAAAGTAAAGACTTATTTCTTTGTTCTTCTTCCTGAAGCAGCAGATATGAGCAAGCTATTCTCTCAGGACGTCCTGCGGGTGTTGTTATCCCTCCAGCCTGTGCTGCAGGACACCATTCAGAAGAAGAGGAGTGTGCGCTCATGGGGCGTACAGGGACCGCTCACCTGGCAACAGTTCCACAAGATGGCAGGGAGGGGATCATATGGTACGTGTGATGCAGGCGTACCGAATCAGTCGGATCTCTGACAAATTTAGCGATTTGATCGTTTTGTTGTTATGAGAGCCAAAGATTAAAATCTTTCCTCCTCTCACCACAGGTACAGATGAGTCTCCCGAGCCTCTGCCCATCCCCACCTTTTTGGTCGGTTATGAGTATGATTTCGTGGTGCTGTCTCCTTTTGGGTTGCCCTACTGGGAGAAGCTTCTCCTGGATCCTTTTGGTTCTCAGAGGGATGTGGGTTTCGTCGTCATTTGCCCAGAAAATGAAGCCTTGCTCTGCAGAGCCAAGACCTTCTTCAAAGATCTGAGTGCTATGTATGAGGTACGCACCTGGCAGTTACAAACACTCATCTTTCTTGTACTGACATGCCCACAAAAACAGTTTCACAAATGATTCATACTGTTTCATTTTCGCATTAACTTCCTTTTGCTCGACAGGCATGCCAGCTTGGGCAGCACAGGCCCATCTGTAAGAGTCACCCAGAGGGCATACTGAAGGTTGGCACCACAGAGGGCAGGAGCATGACGGAGCAGCCCCTTAGCGACTGGTTTCTTAAGATGGCTGCCAGAGACGGAAACAATGAAGCCTTTAATAAGCTCAAACTCTTTGCTCAAGTGTGCCGCTATGATCTAGGTAACATCTTGACTCATAAATTTTAAAACATAAACTTAGGTCACTCAGTATATAAAACAAAGATCAATCACTTTTCTCTCCTTTCTGTGTGACCTCTTTCAGCTCCGTACCTGTCAGAGCAGTCTTTGGATAGCTCTCTATTGTCCCAGCGCAGCCCTGCTGTGGCTTCCTCCTCCTCCCAGACCTCCAGCTCTTCCAGCACCTCCTCAGGACCCCAGAGCACCAACACTACCAGCTCCAGCACCAGCTCTGCCCAGCCTGCCCAGGTCAACAGCACCCCTCCCTCCTCATCCTCAGGATCCCAGACTATCGGGGGAATGGCAACAGCCAAGCCAAGCTCCTACTCCCAGTTTGGGACAGCAGGGCTGCAAGGCAGCACGTCTCAGAATGGACCCCAGTCAAACCCGCAGGGCTCAGGAGCTCTGGCAGAAAACGGACCTTCTGCCAACCAGCCACAAGTGCCCACTGAGACGCCAGAGAGGTACGTTATCACTATGAAAGTCTGAGAGATTTAATCTTTTACTAAAATCTTAAATTATGTGCTTTGACCCCGTCAGACATCCTTCTTTTATATTTGCTGAATGAGATATTGATCTGCTTAAGATGTATCTTTTGTTTTTGTCTTAATCTGTCATATTGACAGAGGCATTGCTTCTTGCACCGTTAGAGAAATTAAGTGCATGGATTTGCTTATGACACATTTAAGATCTCAGTAAATTAACCGTCATCTTGTAATGGTACAGTCAAAACAACCAACTGACAGTTGAGCTGTGGTGATGCTGTGAGACAGCAAGCAGACAAATGAGAGAAAAGTAATTAAAGAGTTCAAAGCAAAATATCAGCATAACAGTAGTTTCATTTCTTTTTAAGATCGACTGACGAATGTTTTAACTCGACTCAGACTCATAACATTACAGAATTCAGGATTTTCCTCACCTGCACACACATGCTATGTCTGTTTGGTTATATATGTTGTTTTGATAGTTATTAGTGACCAAATGTGCCTGTTAGTCTTTTCGAAAATGTAGTTTAAGGCTCGTTTCTTTGTGAAAGATGACATAATAGTACAGTTCGTATAAGCAGTTGGCAGATTTTCCTTTCTGGCTGGGTAGTCAACACGTGTCTGTGCATTGGGTAAACATGAAGTGTTTATGAATTCAATACTACATCCTATTAGTGAGTACTACTCACTATGTGAAAGGCAGTATACACTGTGTGTTGTGACCCTGGAAAAGGGATATTTCTCTTAGGTTTTTTGTTGTGCTGAAAACACGTAATTAAGGGGTCATATGGTAGGATATCGAGAAATCCATGGAAACATACTAATAAACTGGGAACAGACTGGTAAATTGTGCACACAGATTGGTAAAACGTGCCTGTGGATTCAACGTCATGACCTCAGCCTCGTCAAATATAAAATATGAAGAGGGTGAAAAGTATGAAATGATCAAGAGAAACATTAGCTACTTATTGGCAATTGACTTAAAATGATTTAAGCTGAACTCAGGATTTGCTTATATTTTTCTTTTTTTGTCAGATAACGGAACAAGTATGAAACTTGATCACAGCTCATAAATACTATGCTGACCAGCAGTCATTACCCAGCCGCTGAGCTGCTAGTAAAATCACAACATTGTCAGACGAAATGAACCAAAAATACAGGTTTTAATAATAACATTTTACAGGTTGTAAAACGTGAGCAAAATAACTCTCAACCACATTTTAAATGTAGCTGCTAAGAAACGGACACTTCACTTCTAAAACATTTCCTGTGGACACCGCAACACAGGCGTGACTGAGCCGCAGCTCAGCCAAATATGCTGACACTAGTTTACATCCAGTGGGGCTGACGATATAAAATTGAATCCATGTGCACTGGTCGCCAATAATAATCTGTTTGCACTTTATTTCCGTTTTATGTCTGTTTCAAAACTTTCTCCTGTCAGGGCGTTTTTAAAATCAAAGCCCAAAGGAATATGGGATGATTTTAATTGTGTAGTGACTTCTGGGTCTGTGGTTAATATTTTTATCTGTGTTGTACACTCACTAGTAGTATGAACAGTTTGAATAGCTTTAGTTACGATTACTGTATGTGCTCAGTTGGCCTGCTAACTAAGTCTCTGCCTTTTCTTAACAGCACAATGGAAAGAGACAAAGTGGGCAAGCCAACGGACGGAGAGTCACACGCTGTGTCTTACCCGCCTGCCATCGTGGTGTATATCGTGGACCCTTTCAGCTACGAAGACGCAGACAGAGAGGTCCACTCCAGCACCTACACACTGGGCCTACTGCGCTGCTACATGGAGATGCTGCAGTTCCTTCCTGCTCACATCAGAAACGCTGTCTCAGTGCAGGTACAGGCAACATTACAAAGGTTTCGTAGTTGGCAGTAGAAGTGAGTGAGTCGAAATCTATCACAGTATATTACCAGATGGACACGTGTAGCTCACACATTCAGATGTCTTTCTGCTGCTGAGCTGTGAGTGATGTGTTTGGACTGATATGCTTTGCTATTTTAGCCACAACAGAGCAGGTTACCCACAGGCACACAGGGAGGTGAGAAGGAGCAGGGGGACTAATTAGCAGCGACTAAAAGAGGTGGTAGCTGCGACGCCTGTGATATAGTGACACAAGGTTGCATCAACATGCCAAAGGGAATTCTGAAACACTGTAATGGTGCTAATGGTTTCAGCATTAGGACAGCAATGACTGCATAGAATAGGTGTAATATCCCTCTACTTATAAATCTTTACTCTAAAAATATATTTTGTATTAGAACATAATGCAGCCAAAATCTATTATTTGATTTCACCAAAACTGTCAGAGGATGCATAAAGTATATGTATTAATCACAACATGCATGCTTCTTTGTTAGATAAGTTCATTTTCCCTTCTAATTCAGTTATTGGGTAATATTGTTTGTGTTCAGTTAAGCAATGATTCAGTTAAAACAGTATCTTATCTATATAAGATTAGTGTAACAAAAACCTAAAGTTAAAATATCAGAAGTCTGTCTAAAATACCAGTATTCCTTCTTTTTCTTGTCAGATTGTTCCTTGCCAGTATCTGCTGCAGCCGGTGCACAGCGGGGAGCGCCACCTCTACGGCCAGCACCTCAAGTCCCTGGCCTTCTCCGTGTTCACTCAGTGTCGTCGGCCTCTGCCCAACTCCACCAACTTCAAGGCTCTGACAGGCTTCGGCCCCGGTCTTGCCATCGACATGGCACTCAAGAACCCAGAGGTAAATATATCAGAAACTGATTTGACTCCTTGTAAAGATAGCCAGCCGATGCATTGCTGTTGAATTTACTAATAATGTTTACTCTTTGTGCAGAGGCCTGAGTGTCTGCGTCTGTATACGCCGCCCTTCATTTTGGCTCCAGTGAAAGACAAGCAGACGGAACTCGGGGAGACGTTCGGCGAGGCGTCTCAGAAGTACAACGTCCTGTTTGTTGGCTACTGTCTGTCCCATGACCAGCGCTGGCTGCTGGCCTCCTGCACTGACCAACATGGAGAACTGCTTGAGACATGCATCATTAGTATTGATGTCCCAAACAGGTAACTGAACACACAGTCGCTGTATCAGTATAAAGCAAGTTGAGATATCGATCAATGAAGTTGTGTCTGTATTCAAACTACATGTGTTGTGTTTGTCGCAGGGCTCGCAGGAAAAAGGGCTCAGCCAGGCGAGTGGGGTTGCAGAAGCTGTGGGAGTGGTGTCTCGGCCTGGTGCAAGTGACATCGCTGCCATGGAGGGTGGTGATCGGACGGCTCGGTAGAATGGGCCACGGCGAGCTGAGAGGTACACACACCTTCAGTGTTTGAGCATACGGTTTATCGCTTTATCTACAAACATGAAGACACACTAATGTACTCTCATCTCCTTCATGTTTCAGACTGGAGTATTCTGCTGAGCAGGAGGAACTTGCAGTCCCTCAGTAAACGTCTGAAGGAGACATGTAGGATGTGTGGCATCTCTGCTGCGGACACACCCAGTATCCTTAGCGCCTGTCTGGTTGCTATGGAGCCCCAAGGCTCATTTGTCATCATGCCAGGTAAAACCAAATGAAAACAGTAAACTGGTTGTTTAGACTTTGGCACAAAAAGTTTTTACTTTGATCATACTGACGTCATAATGATGATCTCTCCTCCATCTTGTCTCGGCAGATTCGGTGTCAACAGGTTCGGTGTTTGGTCGTAGCACTACACTCAACATGCAAACGTCGCAGCTGAGCACACCTCAGGACACATCCTGCACACACATCTTGGTGTTCCCCACCTCGGCGATGGTGCAGGTCAACACTAACACTCCAGAGCCCATCGACATCAACTTCAACCCCATAAATCCTGGTACGTTCTGTCGCTGACACAGCCTCTAAAGAAACGCACCACTTTTGTTAGCCTTTGTAACATCATGAGTCATTGAATTATAGATAAAACCTACTACAGTTCAGCAACAAACAAACCCTGAGCTCTCTGCCTGTTCCTCTCCGCAGATGGTTCTGATGGAATGGTTATCTTTGACCTGTTTGACAATGACATGGTGGATCCCGACCTCATCAACATCCTGCCCAACTCCCCCACTACGTCCCCAGTTCATTCTCCTGGCTCCCACTACCACCAGGGGGGAGATGGAAGCAAGGTCAGTCTTCAAAACATCAAACCACAAAGATAATTAACCAACACGAGGAACCAAAACACAGTTAGACTGTTTCCATAATTGACCATATCAGCGCATCATCTCATCAATTCTAACCATATATTTTGTTTTTTCATGTTTGTTTTTTTACCCTCAAATTTGTAAGAATACAATGTTCAATTAAGCGTCAAAATGTCTTTATTCTTCCATCATTTACTGAGATAAAGCAGTTTCACAATCTTACCTGGTGAGCCTCTGGTTGAGCAGAATGTGCCAAAACTGAATCACATTTTGCACGCAGCTGAAGCCTGAAGCAACATCTCTGACAAATGTTTGATATAAAAGATTGAAAATTAATATTTTGAACAAAGACACACTGAGGCTAACAGTAACATAACTGCTCCTGGAGTTAGGAAAAATGAATACTCTTTTCCCCCTGAGAGTTTCTGCGGTCAAAGTTATAGTAACACCAGTAAAACAGGAATTAGTAGCAGGATTTCAGGCTGTCTATTCAGATGTAGCACTAATACCCAACCCAAACTTTACCCAGCCGGTCAAGGCAGATGGACGCCCACCTAGAGCCTGGTTCTGCTCGAGGTTTCTTCCTGTTGAAGAGGAGTTTTTCCTTACCGCTTTCAACAAGTGTTTGCTCAAGGGGGAATGTTGGGTCTCTGTAAATTAAAGAGTACAGTCTAGACCTGCTCTATGCCCTGAGATAACTTCTGTTGTGATTTAGTGCAAATAAATATATAAATAAAATTGACTTGACTTGATAGATATGATTATAAATAACATGACATTGACCTAACAAAGACTATTTTAACCCAAAATGCATGTCATAGTGTCGCTCTGTTTCTAAATTCAATCAATGTCGTCTTGCAGGGCCAGAGTGCAGATCGTATGGAGTCCCACGAGGAGGCCCTGAACATCCTGCAGCAGCCGATGGCTCTGGGCTACTTTGTCTCCACAGCCAAGACTGGACCACTGCCTGACTGGTTCTGGTCAGCCTGCCCTCAAGCCCAGAACCAGTGCCCACTCTTCCTCAAGGTAGATTTTTACTGGCACGTTTTAAAGTTTCTCGGAGCTTCAGACACACCTGTGAGAGAGATAAACTGTCACTTTGAAGCACTTTGTTGACTAATTTGACTAAATTATGTCATAAAATACTGAATAATGTCTGTCGAACTTTCCTAAATCCCAGTGTGACTTCTTAAAATTGCTTTTGTCCAGTCAAAAGTCCAAAAAGCAAAAATATTTTCAATATATCATTGCATAAGACAAAGAAAAGCAGCAAACCATCACTACTGAGAAGCAGAAATAAGGGAGTGTTTGATAGTTTTGCTTGAAAAATCACTGTTCGATTAATCGATTATCAAAATAGTTGCTGATTAATTTTCTAGTTTGCAGTAGTAAAAAGAAAACGCATAAAATGATTTGTAAATGCTTTATGCTTCAGGTCTCTATCTATGAAAGGCTCTTGGTACTCAGAGGTGATGTTAAACCTTAAAGACCTGAATTTGAGTCGTATCTTCATATTTTCTGTTCCCAGGCCTCTCTGCACCTGCACGTGTCTTCAGTCCAATCAGACGAGCTTCTGCACAGTAAACACTCCCACCCCTTGGACTCCAACCACACCTCTGATGTGCTCAGGTACGCTGCTCAGATCACAAGAGTCTGCACGCTTTGAGAACTGTGTATTAAAAAAGACATGTTTCTAACTGTTTGCTGCCTTCTTCCCCTGCATGACAGATTTGTTCTAGAGCAATACAATGCCCTCTCCTGGCTGACATGCGATCCTGCGACCCAGGACCGGCGCTCCTGTCTGCCCGTTCACTTTGTGGTGCTCACCCAGATGTACAACTTTATCATGAACATGCTCTGAACTCTTTAACGGGATCAAACTGCTGAGATTTGATCAGTCAAATCGTGGATTTCCTGCTACGACGGATCCCCGACACTCAAAGGACCTCGCACTCCATCAGGGCAAACTTGGAGGAAGCTTCCCCTCTTCCTCCTCCTCCTCCTCCCTGGTGTATCTCACACACAACACTGACTCACTGACTGGAAGTTTCCAATCAACCAATCAATCAATCAGATGCCAAGAATCCATTTTAGCATTTTGGATGATCAAGGGAGGTTTCATAAAGGAGAATAAATTGTCTTTTTAATGACTGTAGATTGCAATCTATGAAATTTTATCTTAATGAAATGCCTGCATATATTATTTATTGTAAGTTTTTAAATGTGGAATTTTTAATGCTTAATATCTTTTATATATTACAAATCCTAGAGGGTGTGTACATCTCACTGTAAAGGAATTGGTTTAAAAAGTGTAATTTTCTCAATTACAACACGGAAAAACCTGTTCAAGTGAATTTTGCTGTAGATTGCTTTTAGAATCTTATTTTTTCAAAGGGTACAGACCTTTTTATTGCCACGCTGTAAAAATGAAGTAAAAGCTGGCCTGGGCATTTGCGTCCCACCCAATGAGTGGATGAGACTTACCTCTCTGTCTGCTTTGGCTCCAGAGTCTCTCGCACAGTAACTCAATGAGCTCTGAAGAGGAATTAAAAGGTACATTGTCAGATTATATATTTTATATAACAGATTTAGGTAATTGTGTGTGTATATGTGTACATATAATTGTGTGCCGCTACTGATGGTGCAGCTTCTGTTTTAGGAATAAAGTGCGTCTACATTATCCTCTTGGTGTTTTTTCACCTTTTTTCAACAGGTTTCAACAGGTGTAAGTAGATAAATGTTTCTCCAGTGATGAAGTTGTTCTTACTTTTAAAGTTGGAGATTTAAGGTTTTTGGAAATGCCAGTTTAAGCCCCAAATATACATTGAATTTCAAAAACACTGGATCCTACACTTCCCATAATGCAACTTGATAGCATCTTCTATTAAACCCTCAATGACATGTGTCCTACTACCATACTACATACTAATTATACACAGTATGTGCTATTACAGATCTGCATAGTATACTGTCTTTTAATGCAGGTAGTATACAGTTTATTTACAGGAAAAGTGTCGATCACACTACAATCCCAGAATGTCACTGCTAATTAAATTAATTAATATAAATATACTTTATATAAAATATTTAAGATGCTTATTTCAATATAATACCACTTTTCACATTTATTAAGAAGAGAAAAGTTCTCTCCAGTTCTGAGCTGCTCCTCCATTTCCTTTGAGAATTGCAGTGCATTGTGAGACAATAGTGATAACCACCAGCACACTCAAATCAAGCATTTTTTTTAGTGTACATATTAACTTAATTGAGGAAAAAAATTGTCACTTTTCCAGTGTGAACTCTACATACCCAAACAAGAATTTGTTTGTAGTATGGAACGGGGTCACAGCAGTTTTTTAAAGTCCAGTTTGTAATGCAAGCACAATCTGTGGTCTCCAAACAAAGATTACCAAAAACATGTCACTTGTGTAAGTTTTTTCTTCACTTTTTTTCTTTTTTTCAGGCTTGACAAATCTCCAGAGCCACAGAAGAATTTATACGACTATAAAGTGACTAGTAAATTTCCTTTGACATGTAAAATCAGTGAGATTCCCCTTAAAACTCCAAAGATGCAGAGAATTGCTAAAAAGAAAAAAAGATGCACCAGACATAGAAGTTTCCATTCGAATAATGAAGCCAAAGAAATGGTGTCTTGGACGTATTTCACTCAGGTTACGATGTTGGTGATCAATCTTTAACAAGACACAAGAAAAGTGTGGGAAGAAAAACTTTCAGTGTATTTTTCAAAGTACTAACAGAGATCTGTTTACTTGACATCCACCTTTGCAGAAAAAAATTAAAATTCATCATTAGCTTACATTTGCATAAGTATTCCATAATATTATTCAACTTTTGTCACTTAAAAAGCCACAGTAATGATAAATTTTTGATCTTGATATACAGTATGATAAAATATCAGACATTATTATTCTCACATCCATGTTTTTGATAGTAATCCCTTCAATTAGTTTTTTAAGGAACTGTGACAAAGATAGATACTCAGAAGAACATTTTACAGTTGAAAAATAAACAAATTAAAAAGGCAACATTGTTACTAAATAACCTCTTAACATATCTTGTGTGTCATTTCTTGCTACTCATCAGCCAACATATACACCGACACTGATCTGTTGACATTCAGTTTAAATCTACAGATAATATCAGTCCGATAGATTTATTCGTTAGGTTCCAGTCACGTGTAATTGTGTGATTTAGATTTATATTTTAATTTGTTGCAAATTTGTTTTCTTAAGTTAGTTTTCAAATGTATCAACAGTTTAGCCCCAGGGACTCTTTCCAGATAAATCCAAAGACAAGACATTAACAGACAAACTAGGAGTGTGGTGAATGGCAACTGTAAAATACCACATTGTAGATCTAAATTTGGACAATCAGCTTTCTCTATTACCAACTGAAATCAAATTAATTCCAGATATAAAATCTGGAAACTATTTAAGATTTAAAAATGTAAAATTTTAATTTAAAAGGTTAAGTGCTGGCTAAAAGCAAACCAGAGCTGTACCCATTTTTAGCTAATTATACTTTAAATTACTAAGGTGTGTGTGTGTGTATGTATTATATTGTACTTCCATATCTGTAGTGTATTGTGGTTTTATGATAATGAAAGCTGTATATTTTAATTACACTGTACATATAAAGCCCAACTAAGGGCGAGAGTTGAAAATTAGCAACAGCTATAAACTCTATGCAATGTGCTTTGTATTGGAACTATGTCAAATTACATCGTCCCTATCAAATAAAATTCAAATAAAAATAATAATAATAGCTGTGCATGAACAAAATCAGCCCACAATAACTTCCATTGTAGCTCCTTGTTGGGGAGGCTGCTTTAAGTTGTCTAATTAGTCTTGGCACATCAGTGAATTGTGGGTTATAGAGGTTCAGCCTAATTGTTCATGGCCGGATGAACACTGTTCCTCGACAGAGCAGCAACTTTAACTCTGCCCATACTAACAGGATTTGGATGGTTAGCGAGAATGGAATTAGCTAATCAAGGAGAACATGTCATCCCAAAGCCTCATCCAATCAGCGTCTTATGTTCTGCTTAATGGGATCCAATGGAAGGGTAGCCCACTTCGTTTGAGGCTATGCAGGACAGCGTGCTCAGCTGGTGCCAAATCACAGAATTAAAAAGAAATCTGTTCCGTTATTTGGAAACATTTAATCGTGAAACCCATTGTGGATATATCAGGATTTGGTGTGTTTGTAGCCAGCAAACAGGTTCTCTTAGATTATGTTCAGTGCCATCTGTGTCACTGTGTGAGCGTCTCTGTGACCACATGCTGCTGTGTAGCTCAAATGTGTTTCTTTTACAGATCTGCCTTTACAAATAGTTCATTTTGACAATGTAACTAAGAGAGTAGGAAGAAAAAAGATCGGAAATATGTGTTTAATTTCCATTATATCCAGTATTTTTTGTATGTAGAATTGACACATTGACACACTGTACAGTACACACTAGAGAGCAGAATATTTGTCTTGTATACAGTCTCTTAAAACCCCCTTACATTTAAAAAATTAGAATTAAAGTAAAACGTTAATGTCATATGACATCTATGTGCATGAACATGTACAGACTGAAAATAAATTTAAGACTACCTATTTATTCTGCCTTCTGAAATTAATTAAGGTTCGTAACAGAACTTCATGAACTGCTAGATTGTTGGCAAGTAGGATTTGGCCACCTTGAGATTCGAACCCATTACCTTTGTATCCCCGGAGAAGGTGACTTTACTGACTGTGCGACTGAGGACACATGGTTTCCACACCTTCTCACAAGTTGAGGCAATGACATCACATGCAAAACTGGGGTGTTTTTGTCCGTTTGAAACAACAGTCAAAATGTTGGTGATAAAATTCTGAAAAAAATCACATATCATTCTGCTGGTTTCAGGTGTATTATCAAACACTTTGATGAAGTTATCTAAAGAATGTCTCTGTCAATATTGGAAGTATATGAATGAAGACTTGCAGAGATACACTGTATATGTTAATTGATTTTACATATTTTGAAAAATATAGAGTGATGGACTTCTGACCAAAGGTTGCAGTGAGAGAAACTTTTGTCACCCATCAGTGCACGTGCTAAAAACATTTCAGCTCTCTTGGACCAACGGTGAAATTTAAATGATTTTTGGAAGTTTTGACTGCAAAATTGATGAAAATGTGAGTTTATGCTTATAAGCCACTTACCTTTTCGCCAATCATGACCACACTTTATTCAATGAATTGAGCATGTCCGGAGAACATGTTTTCACTAAAATCCGTGCAGCTAATTATGAGTTATAAACTTTTCACATTTGTGGCGCCTCCAAGTGGCAGAATATCCCAGGACTGCGTAACAAAACTCAGACCTAGCACCTGAACATGTGTACTAAGTTTGGTTACAATAGCTTAAGGCAATTTAGATTTATGAGCGTTTATGTAAAATTGAACTTAAAGACAGGTTTAAAAATGTATAATTTCAAAACGGATTGATCATCAAAATTTCACCTTAAGATCAGTGAAGTCTGTAGATGACACAGTTTTGGGACAATTGGCCCAGCAGTTTCTGACGAGATGTCGAAAATGGGATTTTGGGAAAATTGAGAAAAAGTCGCAAAACTTAACATTTTTAGAGCAGAAGACCATTGGAGCAAAGATCCAGATGAATTGAGAGATTAAAATGATGACTCTAGGCCGAGCTGTTTTTGAGATAATTGCTAAAATTGACCTCAAGCATCACCTTGACCAATGAGTGTCATTTTATGTGCCTGAGTAGTGGGTTGGAAGTTGCAACCCACCTGCAAATTGGTGTTTCTAGGTCTTACAGTTTTTGCTGCACGAACTGCGCTGTAAGCAGAGAAAAATAGTAAGAAGAATAATGAGAACAAAAACAGTAGAGTTCCAGGAGAAAACGTTCACTGATTGGACCCCTAATAACTATTAATAGATAATAATAATAATAATAATAATAATTAGTTTACACTGCACAGATATGACTATGTATGTTACAATTTATTTATGTCAGATTTTCATTTTCTCACTAGCATCCCTGTTGAGAAAAACCCTTCTGTTGCCACATAAGCTGTCTTTGTCTAAACTGAATCAGAAGGGTTTAGAGGGCTGACGGGATTACTGTAAGCAATTAGGAGTAGTTAATGGTCTTTCCTGGTGTTGGTAAGTAACACTAATTGATCAGGTACAGCACACAGCTGACACTGACTCATAGCAACAGGTGGTCCATGCTGAACTGAAGTCACTGTACCAGAGCTGCAGACGGATGCCGAACCGGACTCGTTCAACTGCTGTTGGCTGACTGGATCGACACAGTTAATTAAATATATGAAAGGCTGTATTAAACGCCTTTGTCTTTACTTTGTTGATTGATAAACAGGCTTTGAGGGGCTGAATCTTGTTCACCGGATAATCAAATATCAGGAGGTCAAGAGATTTCACCTCATCACACAGGTAAGGAACATATTTACAGAATATATGCGTTTGATTTTGTCAGAACGAGAAAATACTGCAGCATTAAATAATGAGATGGAGGCCAACCATAACATCTTGCATAACATTACACCTGCAGATTACTTTTTACCTTTTTATGCTTAGAAGGCTGTTGAGAGTTCAATGTGACTTTAAACAACAATTATGTGACAATCCACATAAATATTCAAACATCAAAATCAACATTTCTTTTGTCTTTTCCCCTCATATTAAGTTCAATATGCACTGATTGTTCAATTCATGACTATGTACATTGGCATTGTAATTGTTTTAGAGTTTCCAGTAGTGATTACTTTCGTGATCAATCAATCTACAAATTATTTCTTTGATTAGCTGTTTGGTCGATAAACTTTGGTCAGTTCCCTTCACAAATTTCTAGAGTCTAAGTTGACATCTTCAAATGTCTTGTTTTGTCCGACCAACAGTCCAAAATCCCAAAATTTTCATTTTACTACCCTTAAAGAAAAAGAAAATGAGAAAAATTTACATTTACAAAGTTAATTTTTCCATTTTTACTTAAAAATTGTGCATAAAAATTGATTTATCAATTATAAAACTTACTGCTGAATATATATTTTAATATTCAAGTCAATAAATCATAGCAGCTCTAAATTACTTAAAAAGTATTAAGATGTAAAACTAATCTGTTGGCAATTGTTTAATAAAAGTGTTAAATATGAATTTTATCTTTATTTTATCTCACTTTTGACATCCAAGCACTATTGAGAACTCAAAAAGCACCAGTGCATCTCTGGAGATTTTTAAAGTATAGGGTTCAGTTGATGTATGATTTAAGCAGCAGGTTTTGTCTTTAAGTTGAGTTCCGGTGCTCTTCGTGCCCTAAGATAACACAGTGAGCTGTTTCTGATGTCTCATTCACTCCGTTTATGCTCCTAACAAACAGCTCCTTTATGAGATTAAGAGATTTCTGTGGCGCGCTGACATGGACGAAATTTAGAGTACATAAGATGTGTAACCTCCAGCTAATCTTGTCTCTATGAGAAAGGAGGGATCAGGCTATCGGATTGCCACAGCCTAAAAAGGTTATAGAGGCACTGGCACAAACAGCACTAGAGAAATGGCTGCTTAGCTAAATCTGCACCATACTTTATAGAAAAAAAATGATATGTCACAGAGACAACTCAACTCTTTCCTTTCATGTAAATGCAGCCAAAGATGTTTCACAATTATTATTTACTCTCAGTGGCCAAAAACACAGAACCCACTGTACATTCAAACGTAATCCAATAGACTCTTGTAATAAATGTGATCTGTGAGAAACTAGAAAGCAATGTGAGAAAGCTATTCATCATGTTGTATTGTAAGGCAGCCCTGTTACTTTGTCTGTCCTCTGTTGGTCTACACAATGAAAAACAACATACATAAAGGCAGTTTTAAGCATCTTGCTTGCAAAATATTAAAATATTTATTGAAGATTCTGATATAAATCAACAAAAGCGCACAGAGATTAAAAAAAAAAAAGGTTGTACAGAAATTGATCAGAAGCTTCAATAAATATTTTAATTTTTTGCAAGCAAGATGCTTAAAACTGTCTTTATGTTGTCTTTGTCTTGTTGATTTTGGAAGTCGTGTTTTATTTCTCTCTGTATTTATAAGATTGACTAAATATTGACTTGCTGCTGCAGAGACAAACGTTATGTTAGCCTGTTCTTCCTCTAGTTTATATTCACATACTGCACATCACATTGCTCCCCATTCACTAACAGCATTATGTGTCCTTGGAACAGATGGATCCTAAATTAATTAAATGGATTGGCACATTGAATGCCTCAGTGGGATTATCGCCAGTAATGCAATCTAACAAGATACTGTCATTTGCAAGGCAAATTGCCTAAGATGTATATCATACAATATGCATGTCTCAAAACAATATACTGTATTATGTTTATGTTTCTGTGAATGTTCAGTGATTCATTCTGTTTGTGTCATACAGAGGACTTCAAGAACCTGTTGTTGCCTGGCTGGTCTGCTAACTTTCTGGAAAGCCTCCATCTTGCAGGCGAACTGAGATCCAACATTAACTTCAAACCAGGTGTGTTTGAGCTTCAACAAAACTTCAACCAGCCTCACTTATGCCAAGAACAAACCCACTGACTCACATTATTTACTGACACATTATATCACTGTTTCTACTGTTTCTACTTCCTCAAAAAGAAATGCTTACCAAAATGATCTTCCTTTGTGATTTTTCCTGTAGAATATACTGTCCTGCCTGCTCAGGAATCAAAAGCACAATTGCTCTCATCTTCACACACCGTGGTCCATCAGCACAAACACATGCATCAGTACACTCACCAGTGTGCCTTCACTCCCATCCCTCATCAGTCCTCTGCTGGCTTTCCTGCTCCAGCTATGATGGGAGTTCAAGACAGTGATGTAAGGAGATGTTTTTTTCATTACTTTCACCAGCTCAGTGTTATCTCTGC
The DNA here is from genome assembly GCF_910596095.1 of Thunnus maccoyii. Taxonomy (NCBI): domain Eukaryota; kingdom Metazoa; phylum Chordata; class Actinopteri; order Scombriformes; family Scombridae; genus Thunnus; species Thunnus maccoyii. Next base: position 22,034,833 of record NC_056538.1, read on the forward strand.
TGAGTCACTTCACTCAGTTTCTTCCATTTTTATCTTCTTGCCACTTAACCACCAAGAATAGTTTCAAGACGTCATATTTTACCTCATGTTACAGTTCATCCAGCATCTTCTCAGAAGAACAACGAGGCCGCCCTCCTTAACTCCTGTCACTGCCTTCCGCAGAGCGACACAGAAGTCCTTCAAGTCAACAGTACGTCCAAGATGCATCATTCAAAACAAGAAATGTCAATATAGCAATTAAAATGTAGAAAGATTCAGTAAAACTTAATTCATTTATATGTCAAAACTTAGTTTGTGATTATTACAATGATTTTAATTAAAAGAAGCTTAGTAAATCATTTAATTTGTTGTAAAAAACCTTTTTTTTTCCCCTCCAGAAACGAGGGAGATGGGGTGCACTGCATGTCTGCATAGCATGGCAAATTTATTACCAAAAGAAACTCAAGGTAACAATTAAATGCATCAATATTTTAGTCACAGAAACAGGTTGAATTTTTTAAAAATGTGGTGCTTTGCGTGTGAAATTAAAGTCAATTAAATTGTATTTTTGTATTTTTGTCTGTCATCTACATAAACTAAGATATAATGTGAAAAAATACCTAAATTATGATAATATTTGAATGTTTTTTTTAGGATTTATCTTTGATTAATTGTCTTATTAATAACTAAAAAAGTGGTCAGGTCAGAAGAGGTCTATATTAGGTCTTTCAGTTGCCAGTGTCGGTCAATATCAAGACAGAAACAGCAGCATTTATGAACAATATAAACTTTAAATTAACAACAGTTTTAAGACGGTTTGGGTCAAGATGTCAGACAATTCTACACTGTGGAGGGATTTTGATGATATCTCATATTGCACTGGCAGATTTGTATCTGGTTCCAAAATTAAGTTGATGGTATCATTTAACAGAAAATGCAGCCAAAACCTAACAGTCTCCATCAAGAACTGACCACCAGACTACCTGACTCAGTGCAACACAAGGAACCAGTACAACCCTCTTGCATACAGCCCAATCTAGGTGAGTCCAAGAACAATAATGTCATGAATACAGAAAGTTTAGCAGCAGGATATGACAATCACGATGATCTTCTTCTCCTTTTCAGATTCTACATGTGGACAGTCAGCATATGGTGAAAGGAGTGAAGCAGGAAAAACAACAGAGAATAGGAGCCACTTCCAAAAAAGTCATCCCTCTGACCTTTACACATCATCGACAGCGTCTTACCACATCCATACCACCAAGAGGGAGAAACTGGGACAGCTCCCGAACCTAAACTGGAAAGAGAAAAGGGATGAGAAAGAGGAGCACAGACACCACCAGCTGGATTCCTGTTCGAATGTTTTACCTCTTAAAGAAAAGTCTCGGGGTCACACAGTAGTCACTCCTGAACTTGACGGCAGACATGACACAGTCTCACATGACAGGAAAAGGCCGCTCAACTGTGGCAGCTTGATTAAGGTGAAGAGGGTGAAGCAGGAAGTTGTAGATGACCGGTTTGATCCATCTCTGCTCAGTATGACTCGTAAAGATCCGTCATCTAACACCATGTTAGTGCAACATATTAACACGAGTGACACCTCTGCCCTGCATTGCTACAGCAGTGGATGTAATGTTGCCAGAGCTCCTAGGGGGGTTGTCTCTTACCCAGGAGCTGAGATGTATCCTTACCAAACTGCTTCATGGGAGCAATTGTGGACTGGATTCAAGACAATGGATCACAGCTTAAGACAACAACTCCTAGGAGACTATTTACTAAATAGCTGCAAGGTGATCAAGATGCCTCGTGCAGCACAAAAGCACAAAGAAGTTTTTCACAGCTTCTCAGCGCCACATCTTCGTTTCCCTCTTGCTATAAGGCAGCAGGAGACTGCTTACCTCAGCGGGAGGAAGTTTATGAGCTCAGGTAATGAGAGCCATCATCTCCACCACTGCCATTCTGCTACCATGAGTCATCTCCTTCATCCTGGCTTTCTGGCAGCATCCCACACGGGGTGTTGAGTCTCAAGGGTCAGCCTGACAAAAAAAAAGGAGGGCAGCTACTCCCATAGCAATCACTCACTTATAGGATGTCACTGGTCATTCTGGGCTGCGCTGATTCAGTGGAGCTCCACACTGTCCTAGAAAATCTAGTGATAGGGAGAAACTGGGACACACAAGAGACACTTTTTTGTTTAAAGGTCAAAATTGAAGAAGCAGAGGTATCTTGACTTTTACCCTCCAAAAGTACTGGATCCTACATTTCCCATAATTCAACTGGATCAGCATCTTTCATTAGAACCTCCATGTCTCATAAATCCTTCTTTAAAACCTCATGTAAAAAAAAAAATCTGCACAGTGCCCCTTTAATGAAGCATAGTGGTCTTCTTTGACAGAAATTATTTCTTGAATGGATTGTTTTTACTTACACTGTATGTATGACCTGTATGACCCTTTGTTTGATTATATGATTAGAAATATAGAGATGCCCAAGAAAGCTGCTTGGTGATTTCTTTTAGGTTAGCTTGAGTTTAAAATCTTGATTTGGACTTGAGGGTGGAATATGAATTGGTCAGGTGGTATCAAAGCTCATGTTTGGAGGTGGAAAAGCTTGTAAAATCTAAAATGTGCAAGCAGCTGTTGAAGAGAGTTGAGTTAATTACTTCATGTATAAGTTTCAGATAAACTAACCTACAAATAAAACCAAGAAAAGCGTACTTTTGTATCAAAAAATGTATTTAAAATGTATAACAATGATAACTTACTTCTGCATTAAACAATACAATTAAGCAATATTCCAAGGCTACGATAAAAAACATCATCTGAAATCCTCTGTGAGGGCAACATCATGGAAATATCACAGAAAATGGAACATGGTGTGTTAAGAACACGTAGGGAATAACATTTCATAGAACTAGCGTTGTAGTGCTTTTGACTCATTACATTCACGTAAGCTTTGTCAACTCACAGAAACATTAACCTATGTTTTACAGGCAATTTTATATAAATGCGAGACATCACAAAGCTCAGCCGAGGCATTAGAGTTACTAAGAGCTGCAATAGTGAAACTGTGGTCCCAAAACAGAGATGACAGTAAATCAAAGTAACATCACTTTAAAAACGCTAAAGACCATTCGGAAGCTTTGGCTCAAAAAAATAGTCCCAGTGATGACTTCACTGACAGCTCCACTGCAAAAATATAGTAAAAGAGGCAAACCAATTTAATTGCATAATAGCTATAAGAGAGCCTACACCCATCAGGCTGTACGGTGCAGTGCACGGTGGACAATCACACCACGTCCATGCCTAGGCCCCTTGCGACCTCCGTCAGGGCCTGAACTGCTCCAGATGTCCCACTAGTGTCACAGTCCTCCTGAGCTACTCCTCCGGGCTCGTCCTCAATGTGAGGGATGGTACTCATGACACAGTAGACGGGAGAGTCGCTGCCTCTGGGGCTGGGCTGAGACGAAACGTCCTCGCCTCCAGAGAGCTCTGAGGAGTATGAGGACGAGGAGCTGGAGGAGGGCGAGGAGGATCCTGCAGGTGAGCTTCGACCGCTCTCTGGTGTCACTGCTGGTCTCTTGTTGCGGCTGCTGGTTCTCTGACCTTTCCGAAGGCTCTGAGGCTTCTTGGCCATGTTCTTCATGATCTCCTTCGTCACTTCCACAGTCTCAAACCGTACCATGTTTACTTTTAGGAAGCCGTCTACATCCTTTCTGTATCTGTGGAGAAAACACAGAAAAACCACACATGTAATATTTATTTTTAGATATCTTATAGTTACATTTGATGCATGCTGAGAGCTGAAAAGTTAAGTGTTAATTGGCTTATTTGACCTACCTAAAGCGGGAATGTCCAGAAGGCCATTTCAGCTCATGCTTCTTGCGAAGGTGAAGTGTGAGAGTGTAACACCAGGAGAAGACCTTATCACAGATATGGCATTTATATTTGGACATTCCTCCAACCTGTTAGTGAAAACCATGCAATGGTGTCAATGACCGAGCATCATCGCAACTGTCAACAAGATTACAGCAGAGGTCGGTGCCAACAAACCTCGTGCACTCTCTTGAAATGATGATTCATGGTTGGGAATGTGTGACAAAAATATTCACAGCCCTCCACTGTACAGTGGTAAACCGACCCCTCGTTGTGGACCTCTGTGTGTTTCTGTAGATCACGCTGGTTCTTAAATCTGTAAAAAATAAATAAATAAATAAAAAAGAATATATGACAACATGAATATATGATGCTGAAATAATTTGTATTCATTAAATACAAAACAGGGATAGATGATAAACACATTAAAACCTCACTACAAATGTTTGATGTTGAAATAATTTGTTCCAAAGGAAAGGGATACATAAGGAGACTATTCCTTAAAAACTATATCTTGGTGCTTTTAAGGTAAAACTCCTCTTTACTCCTATATGGAGCAGATGACACAGGTGTTATTTTTAGATTCTCATCACTACATGAAGAGTGAAATGACAAAACTGTCTTGTCTGTCTTTTCTATTTTCTCTCATTCTGTCTACCTTCTGTACCTACTGTTTTGTAGGTACAACTGTACATCACTAAAATGTTATGCAAATAATGCTTACTTACTTACAAATAGGCAAAGAATAATAACCTTTATAAAACAGCAGAATAAAGAAGTTTCTTGAAATGGCTGAAACTTGATGCATTACTTTTAATGTCAAATTTACTGAACACTAGCTATGAAGAGCTGGTTCGATATGCTGTGTGACAAAGTTCAGTTGTTGTCAACTGGACATCTAATCAGCTGTTCTGAAGCTCTACCTTTTGTCACAGAAGTCACATGGGAAGGGCCGCTCATCACAATGGCGGAACCTGATGTGGATCTTCAGAGCTGCCAAAGTGGTGCAGGTCATGTCACAGAAAGGACACTTCACCTGATTCACTGGAAGTAAAAGAAAAGAACACACAGGATGTTGTCTGGGAATATGAAAATATGATACATGACACAACAATTACTAATTAACAGCTGGGAATGGATCAAGCTTTATATAGCTGATAAATCATTAATCAAAAATGCTTTCATCTGGCACAGCCTGACCTTGCAGATCAGCTATATGATAGTATGATTTAAACAAGCAGCTAAATGTACTGTAGCCACAATTGAAGCTACCCTGAAGGAAAAACCTTGCACACTGAGTAAAGACCTCATTCAATATGCGATTATTATTATTATCATTATTATTATTCAATTATTTAACACTAAACATTTTACTGCTTATGGTTGCTTTAAAACTTTACAACACTGTAGTTACAATACAATTACAATATCTGGGTAAAACTAATATGTCAAATGTTGATTGGAAATGAGCTCATCATCGTTAATTCTGATAAATTCACACTTACTAACTGCAATGTCACAATAATTTAAGTTTAGAGCTGTGAAAAGTTACCATGCTGACGAACATGATCCCTCAAAAGCCTCTCGCTGGAAAAAGCTTTGCCACAGTGTTCACACACCAGCGACTCTGTTCGAACGAGATGGGTGTATTTAGAGAAATCAGCATTAAACAAAACAATTAGCATCACATTTAGTAGAAAAGTTATGCAAACCAAAGTGTCATTCTCACCTACTGGCTCGGCCTGCCTGTGGAGGTGGTCAAACAGCTTTGTGTTGCTGGAGAACATGCTGCCACAGGTAGGACAGGCTACAAGTCTCTCCTGAGTGTGGCTCCGCATGTGTTCTCTTAAACGGTACCTGATCTTGAAGAAGGCGTCACAGCCTGTGATAGAAACATGAGCACACATACAGAGGTAAAATTTAAATGTGGGACCAGTGAAGTGAGACACACCGTGAAGATCATTAACATCTCTTTAACCTTTTCTTGCTCAGTTATACCTGTCCAATGGCAGAATAGAGCCTGCTGTTGTTGTGGGAGAGACTGCAGCTCAGCACTTTCAACATGATTGTCCACATGTCGGTAATACCACTCAGGATTGTTAAACGCACTCTGTATAGACACAAAAATATGAATTCTATATTTTAATATCTATATTTATTTAAGTAATCAATCGATTATATACTGTGTGACTGCATTTGCCTTAAACTAAAAATACTTACATCACAATGCTCCCACTGGCAAACGTATCCATCTGATCCTTCTGGAAGCAAGTTGTTGCTATGCAAGCCTTGGTTGCAGCTGGGCAGGTCAGGACGGGACTTCAGCAGCTGTGACCCGACAAACTTGAGCTTACCGTGGTAGTTGTGGAAGTAAGCGTGGACCTCCAACTCTGCAGGGCTGCCCATGGATACAAATTCACATCCATTCCAGAGACAAGCATACTCGTCTAAACAAAAAGAACAAATGAGTCATTACTAGATAGTTATCATAGGATCTACAGGAAGTCATGACATTCTTCTAACAATGGCTGCGCAACTGAAAGTTTGACAAATCTCTAACTGACCTTATTTAACTCAGTATGTTCAGCAAATTCCTCCAGACAGGCTGTTGTCTACCCCCTTAATACTCCCAATAGTGCAACAATCCCACTAAAAGTAATAACCAATCAGCATGTGCTTGCATCTTTATGTGTGGGTTCATTGACAACAGAGAAAACTGAATCGGCGTTCCTCCACCTGGCAGTTTTAATTGTTCAGTGTCTGTTCAGTGTCTGAAAAGCTGGTACAGAAATAAAGATGCCATGTTGGTCACGCAGGCTCATTTTGGTGAATATAATACAAGACACAACAAAATGTAAAAACTGTCAGAAAATGGTTGTGGCTTCAAGAGGAGACACAATTTTAACATGTTATTATTTTATTCCATCGCATGAAACACATCATACAATAAGATGAATTCATGGCCAAGTAACAACAGAAAAGAAAAAACTCCTCAGACAGTGTTTCCCTGTTGAGCTGCGGTGGAAGTATAGTAAGAAAAAGAGGGACTTTGGCACTAAAAAGATTGTAAAATTTAACGTTATCAATTTGCTTTGACTAATTTGGACAGCTGAAGCTTCATATTAGCTTCAGTTAACCTTCTTTAAGCTTTTTTGCACAGGAGGAGGACTGTGGACTTTGGCCCCCATTTCTTACATTGTAAGCACATTATGAAGGGATCTTCTAATGGCCAGTATGAACAGGAGTGATTATGGCAAATAAAACCTATTTCAATGTTCATTTGGGCACCCGTCCATTAAAGTTTAACTTTGAACCTTTCTACAGATGTCTCTCATTGTTTATGATGCTGTTTGTAGGTGTGTGCTTTAAGGTTTGTTTCTCTTCTCAGTACACGGGTCTCTACTGCTAAGAAATGTTGATCTCAATGGCATTCGTTGATGAATTTATGATTAGAATAAACTGATTTCAAGGAATATCTTCCAGCCCTCAGTTAGTGGCTGCTCATATGTCAAACAGTATGGACACAAATGTTTAGCAGCATGTACACTCACCCAGTTCCTCCAGGGCATCGTTATCACCCAGGTAGTCCTTTAAATGCAGCGACATATGATCACTCAGCTCCTCCATGGTGTGGCCCTTGAAGTTGCATGAAGCCCACTCACACATCACCTCAAAGTTATCGAGTCTCTTGGTTGTCATCATGGTGGAGACCAGTGTGACCTCCTAGACAGAAAAACACAGCGACGCACATTTTAACAGATAGAAACTGTGGCTAACAGCTGAGCTACGTAGCCTACAATACTAGCTAGAATTGACTATAAATGTATAAACCGACGTTAGCTTAGGTTAGCTGTAAAGTGTTTCTAGCTCAAGGTGACGTAACGTTACCTAGAAAATTTTAGCTGTCAGCGTTATTTCGGACTGTGTGCTAGTTGGCAAAACGAGTAACATAACTAACTGTTGATACGTTATTTCAAGTTTATTATTTCAAGTTTAACATCTTATGTTCATACAAAAGTTAGTATTTTGGCTAACAGTCTAGCTACCGCTAAACCTGAGATAGGTTTGCACTCATTTTTAGGACTTTTCTTAAACAGCCGATCGCAATTTTAAATCGTTTCACGCTAACGTGGGAAATATTTGACATCTTAATGGGGGATTTGTAAACACACACTAACGTTTCCGACGCTTGATACATTAACTATTGAAAATGTTTCTTACAAATATGAATGTTGCCCGCTGCAGACACCGAGCAGCTCTTCCCTCCTCTCTGCTTGTCTGGTTTTGTTTATTTCCGGTTTCTTCTTCTTCGTCTTGTTCTTCTTCTTCTTGAAGAGAAAAAGGAACATACCGCCACTTTCTGAACCGGAGGCCTCCAGGACTGTTGTATGAGATATTTCATGGCATAAAAAAACATTAAATAGCTCATTATCTTCATAATACATCAGGTTTATTGGTGCTTACAACGAATAACTGCTGAAATATTGCAGAATATGAATAGTTTATCATAATGATAATGATAATGATAATAAACTTTATTTCTATAGCGCCTTTCTAAACCAGAGTTACAAGGTGCTTCACAAAATACAATACCATAAAATATAGGTGCAAACACATACATATATACATATATACATACATACATACATAAAACAAACAAAAATAAATAAATAAAAGAACATCATACACAGGAAATGCAATAAAAACAGGGATTTCAAGAAGTGATCAAACACAGACACATAAAACAAAATATAAAAAGAGCAACATAAAATATTTGAACAGACATCATAAAATTATTATAGGCCTATAAATGCCAGTCTGTACAGGTGGGTTCTTAAAAGCTTTTTAAATTGAGGTACTGACTCAGCTGATCTGATACTGAGGGGGAGTTTGGAGCTAAAACAGTAAAAGTAAGATCCTCCTTTGTTTTAAGCTTGGGCTGTGGAACTGTGTGCAACTCCACTGTCATCTTTGGAGGATGTCAGCCCTCATGTGGTGGTGCTTTCTAATTGGACTTCTGTGCAAGCTATGGATTGTCCATAACAAGCACCATGAGTATAATGCTGGTCATAAGTGTATTTTACAGAACTCCAATTAGGCAGAAGATCTATGATAAACTTTGTAGTTATCTTGAACACATGGGTAATGATGGGGGAAGTTCCCAGACAGACCTAGTAAACATGAGCTTAACTAGGAACATGTGGCAGAGACCCCTGTCTGCAAGGCCTTCAACTGTCAGGATTTCTCCTGTATCCCAAGGGAGGATGAGGACATAGAATCCTAGTGAGCCACATTCAAAGCCTCCGTTGTTGGTTCTTATCATTGGCAGCAACGCCAAAGCACAGCAGTGATCCAACAGTGTTTGGATGAAGCTTTCAAGGTCAAGGAGGCCTTTCGTATTTGACTAGGTATCAGCAGGCCAGAGGGACTGCAGCCTCTGTGGTCATAGCTATAAAAACTAGAAGAGAAGTTAGGGGGGGCCATGGAAAAGGCTTTCTGTAGAACCTATAAGACAACAAGAGAAGGAGAAGCAGGGTCTTGCCCGAGCTGCTCAACCTCTCAGGTGGAGGCTTGTTGAATTTCCTTCCTTCAGGGTGTCTTGAACAAAAAGAAGAGTTGGATGGTTCTACCCTATGTTTTTCTTGAAATGCAGCATTGTGTATTTCATTATAATGATTACTTTTTTACCCGTCACGGTGACGCTGCTATGAGTTTGTGCAACAGCTCTTATCCACTAGAGGGCAGAATGTGCTGACTATAAGCACCACTTCTCATGTCATATGCCTGCCCAAGAAATACAATATCTTCATGAGGATGCATGTTTCCTAATGTGAAGTCTATCTTAACAATACACCTATTCAAAATAGGCATTTATGTTGCAGTGCATAATCTTGACGTAGATACATTATTTTATTAAAGAAGGGTGTCTTAGAAAGGAAGAATTTGAGATCTGCTGCAAACTCACTGAGTCACATCCCCACTCTGCTGTTCATTGGAGTATTTGGCCAACATTTACACTTAGTGGCTAAATAACATTCTTCTGGATGTTGTCAAATTCAACTGATAAACACAAGGGCCTCTTTTGTTCATGAAATATTTTTTAACCACACCAGAAGATAACAATAGTGGCAATAACTGCTTAAACATGACAAAAATGGACACACAATAAAGCTGTGTAGGGGAGTCTGTAACCAGCCAGACAAGTCTTTTAGAGAAAGGACAGAGCTTACACTGCTCCAGTGCCATCGCTGATCTTTTATTCAATATTTCATGTTGCTCTGCAAACATACAAACCCATAACAACTGAATTATTCATGCAGTTTTATGTCAGGATGACTGATTCACAGGAAAATGACCACCAACATCCAAAATCCAGTTGCTGAATATACTGAAAAATAATTGAATAATGCCTCCATTGTACATCTGTTCTTTGTTTCATATATTTTTGTTTCAAGATGGGGTCATTTTGCATCTCTGAATTAATCCACTGACTATCAGTAAATAGAAAATTACTGATTGCATTATTTAGATTATTAGAAAAAACACCATATGAATGATTCTAAATATTAGTTGAGATTTTAGGAATAAAACAAAACAGTAGCATCTGCAGGGCACATCAAGCTCACTCTCTAACAAGCTGTACATACTTTGGCCTCTAGGTGTGCTGTGGACATAAAATTTGGAGCTGAAAATGATTTCAGAGACTTCACTACCCAAAATAATTACAACAACAGTAATAAGAACAGAATAAAACAGTAATTCAGTATTCTCACTGTAATCTAGTCCAATTTTTACAAATTCTGTAAAGTTAAATATCTTAACCATATTTTAAAAAAAAAAGTGAGAATATGTTAACTATCTCTTTTTCAGAGTAATGGATGACACTGGTACACATAGAGAATTGTGTTGCATTTCCAAATTTGTTAAATTTCCCACATGCCATAACACTGATTGATAGTTATCAATACACAGAAAAATGTGCCAAAACTTGGGTGACTATTGTTATGGAAGCCCAGTATTCATGTTAAATCTACTGGGCCTCAGGACAGGCAACACCATTCTCTATCCCTGACCTAACTTTACCTTTAAGCTGTGTTTAAATCCTCCTCACATCCAAGCAAAGAAAAAGCCTCATTCCTACATTGTATTTGCTTAGGCTAAACTGCAGTGGCTGGCTCCACTGGCTTGATAGACAGCATCATCAGTATAATGGCACAGCCTGCACAGTGGTCCCGTCATTATCCCTACTTATCTAGATCCACATAAATCTTGAACTCTGCTTTTAACCACGTCGGTTCCTTCTTATAGAAATTATTGCTGAAGTATTGTCTTGAGCTTGAGAATTTAGATAACTGGCAGTTTAGGCTTATATAACTACATTATGTTTACATTTATAAGCAACATTGATGGATATCTATATCTAGTTGCATTTATAGCATTATCTTAAAGTAACATTTCACCTTACCTTACATTTTTGTTCTCTGCAATTATTTGCCCAGAAATTTTACTGTGCTCATTTTATGCCTTGATATTTTCTCATTTACTTCTGCCTTTGGTTTTACACCTTAAATCACTCCTTCCTACCATAACATGCAAAGCCTAATGCCTTAAATACAAATACTGTATTTTGAATGCAAAATATTATTGTACAGATAAAAATAATCAATAAAATGTGCAACATTTTTGGAACCCAAAAGAACTATTGAAGGTGAAAAACTGAGGACTTACTGATATTTTTACAATCCAAAAAATACTAATGCCTGACACAAAGGGTGAAATAAGTCACAACACACAATTCTGTATCATCATTTTAATCAGAGTTCATTCAGAGCAAGCTGAGAATACAAGCACAATACCACAACATGTCTGCAGCAGTATGACATTGTCATATCATCATTTCACTCTGGTCTGATGCCACACGCAGTCCAAACCAGACAGCATATAGGATGAGAGATATAGCACCAGGGTGTTGGAGTGCATAGCAGCACTTCTAGTGGTGGGATCAGACTTGATGCTTAGCAGGCAGCAGGCTGTAGAGGTCAGACACAAAAAAAACTCCCATCCCTCACACACTCACACACAAAGAGAAGCTAAAACTGGAAGCAGACTCACGGTGCATGGCTAGTGCTTGACTGGGCCCTCACATACAGCAGCCAAGTTGGCCGCTGAGGGTATCACGGTAGACGACAACCAGAAAGGGAAGGCTGTGAGGACGTTTTAGTAAAAACGCCTCATGTCAAACGCACGACGAACAGATGTGATTTGCGATTTTTCAGACAGCAGCATTTTATAGAGCTGAACTTCAAGTCCTGGCCCATTCCTTGTCCTTCAACACCTGGAGTGATCAGCCCATTGAAAGTGAGAAGTACTGACTAAATACAATAGACTCTGCTTTTTCAAGCCTATATGCATTTTTTTTCTTGTGTAGCACAATTACAGCGTAACAGCTCAAAGGATAGGATGGAGTACAATGCCACACAATACTGAGTCATCATAAAAACTGCAGTATTCCTAGTCATTTAAAGGAGTGGATCTCTATTTAGATTGCAAGAAATATTGTGGGTGAAACCATATTGCTGGTGTGTTTATTTTACAGCTTTTACAGCCACTAGACTATGTATTTTACTGTTAACTGTGTGTATCTTTGTTAGTAGGTGTGACCAGAATCTACTACTACGCATGCATATTTGAAAAGGGCTTTCCCCTATACATTTATCTTAAATGGCTCAATTTACAAGCTAGAATGTGACTGTGACATATAGTCTGCTAAAATGTTGCTACTCAACCAAAAACGGGGTCTTGCATGCAGACTGTAGCAATTATATTACAGTTCATTTGGTTTCTTAGCAACCAAACTGATGAAACCAGATATCATCCAGAACAATGAAATGAAAACCAGGACCATACAGCGGAGGCACTGTAACTAGGAAACGCAACCGTAAAACAGATTTTGTATTTTCACAAAACCTCACATTTGATACTGTCTCAGAGAGAAAGCGTCCCTTTAACATTTCCTACAATCATTTTAATATTGATCTCAGCTGTCAGGAGACATCCATTCAGACAAAGGTAAAAATGCCCTTTCGTACACATACTACACATGTACCAATGGCTCTTTTTTATAGTTTGATGTCAAAGAGAACTCATATAAACCATGTGCAAATTATGTGCTCAATAATATAAAGCGGTTCTGTGCACCAAAATACAAGGGATCCCAAACTTTCACACACACACACTTCCACACACACACACACGCACACACTCAGTTTACAGTGAAATTATTTGCATTATTCTAAAAGCTCAACATTAGTGCCCATTCAGAGGTGAACAGTAAATGACAAGATGGCAAAGACAACAGGTAAGGAAATAAACCAAAGGGAAGAGATTTGCCTCGTTTGTCAAGTAGCCTTTGATTTTGCAAAATAAACGACACGATGCAGAGATGTAACTTTTACTGCTTTGCTTCAGCCAGTCTATTGCTTATCTCTTTGCTCTTCTTTGTGACAGCTCCCTGTGGTGTAGGTTCTGGGGTGCTCAAAGAGGGTTTCTTCTTGGCCGACTGGGAACTAGCAATCTGCTTCTCTTTTGATTTTTTCACCATCTTCCCTGTTGTTGTTGTTGGTGTCTTTTTTGGTTTGGTGCGAGACACTGGTTTGTCCACCTGGAAGAGAAGAGAGGTGCAATGCACTGAGATTAAACTCAGTTTCAAAAACAGCCAATGAAATTTAAACCTAAACATAAGCTTAGTTTATAGACTCTACATCATGTCAAAGCCCTTTTTTAGCATGCAATACATACCTTCTTTGCCCCGTTACTTATAATAATGACAGGCAAATGACACCATATGGCATAGGTGATATTTGCATGTGGTGGTTAGTGAAATGACGATTTGAAGAAAAAAAAAAAAAAACAGCACAAAAGGTGTATTTGTGCCTTTTTTGTAAAGAATAGTGGTTCGTGCAGCTTTCCAACTTCTAAAGAAAGTACAAAATACAAACTACATGGTCTTTATTAGTACATGATGTTAGTCTTATGTTTTACAGAATTAAATGTTTTGGTAACATTCAGCTATTAACAGAGGTGGCAGTAGCCTGTAAAGGATTGAGAAACAGCCTTATGACTGGAGGGTCACTGGTTCAAATTCCCATATCGACTGGGACGATGTGGGTGCAGAGATGAATGAGTAAAGAACAAAGAGGCCCCCTTCCTCAAAAAAATACTATCAATTGAATTGTAGGTGCCCTTGAGCAAGGAACTTAGTTCTGCTCTAGCGGAGTACGGTAAAACTACAGAGGAAGCTTCCAAGTGTCAGTGTGTGTAAATGTGTTGATGTAAAAACAGCAAAAAGGGTGCATGCATGCTCAACTTTTGCTGAATAAATACAGCTTAAAACTTGTATTCTGTAAGAGGTGATAAATGTTTGTAAAAGGCTGAAAGTAGAAACAAAGGGCTCTATTCCTGTGAATAAAGGCGTTCTGGTGCGAAGTGCAGTAAGTGGTGCTTCAACCACAGCTGGGGACAAGATGGAATTGAGAAGAATATGCTAATTTTGGATGTGGAAAGTTGATTCAGTTATCAATGATTTAAAATTCCTTAAAAGCAGTAAACAGGCAATATTAGTTTCAACATAAAAGTGCTCAAAGGAAAGTCCTTGGCACCTTAAAATAATAGTTCTCCCACTTGGGAACACACTTTCTAATTTTTAGTGCACAATCTTAACACTGTGAACCTAGAAACACAGCTGCCCAATGTAGAAATTAGTTTAATGAAATTAGGTATTTACCACGGCTGCATCATACTCAGCTGCAAACTCCTCCCATGCAGATCAGACATCAAAAGCCAAAAGAATGACATCATCTGCAAACAAGTGTTGCCAATGCTTGATGGCATAGTTTTCCACCATCACTGTGCCTCTTTAGCCACTAGGATGCAGTAAAATTCATGGTGAACCAATTGGGTGCAGACATGGAAATATGTGGAAGAACTGCCATTTTGTACCAAGTGTACTTTGCACCATACAGTATCACCAAAATAGAGCCCAAAACAGCGAAGATCTGTGTAAATGCACATAGGGCTGGGCGATCTGACCAAGATCTCAAACCCTGATAACATTACCTATCCTGGTATGGCACATTTTAACTCAATGAATAAATAGTTGGTCCGTGCACCCCTGTGTGTGCAGCACACACACACGGAGGGCTCAGCCCCGCCTATGGTGAACCTTAGAGAGCAGAGGAGTGTAGCATGACCATAAATGACAGCAAAAAGCAAAAAAGACTCTCACACTGAGCTGAAATTAAACAAGTGCACATACATTTGGTGAATAACATAAATAAAGACTGTCTCTACTGCGTTTTGCTGTCATTTATGGTTGTTGTCTTGCTGCTTCTCTCCTCTTTCTCAGTGCAGGCGGGGCTGAGCCCTCTGGGTGTGTGTAGCGCAGCAGAGGAGAGACAGACAGCGGCGGAGAGTCGGAGAGCTAAGGACAGCTAAATTCGTTACATTACTGTAAGTGCAATAAATGCTTTGCAAGTAAAAAGCCAAGAAGAGTAATTTATCAATGTAATCTGCGCAAAAGATGGACAGGCTCCAAATGATGAATAATATTGCCGTAGCGTGCGATTTGCGTCACAACAAAATAAATGATAGAGCATAATATGAAACAGAGACGTTTTTCTATCATATACATATATCGTCATATCGCACAGCCCTACATGCATATTATTGAAATATGAAGAAATTATTGACGTTTTGGCCTCCACTAATGCAATAAATCTTTCTGTTTTGCTTTTATTTTAATCTGTTATGTGTTGATACCATGAAAGCTTCATTGTTTCTTCCATCCATTATTGAATCCACCCCCTTTCACATATCTATAGAATTTGCATGGTCGGTTTTTGAAACTATTAAGCTCCACAAAAGTTGGTGGCGGTTGGTGCAGGCTGAGAGGTGGGCAAACAGTGAAGATGTGGCTAATAATTTTGGCAGGATTGCATCTAACAGCTGAGTGATAAATGTGACTGTGGCTCAGGTTGGTGCATACTGTGTGTGTGTGTATGTGTGTGTGTGTGTATGTGTGTGTGTGTATTCAGTATGCACGTTTGCGTCTGATCAATTCGAGGTCAGCATCCATGCCTTCTAGAAGAAACAGTGAACACACCTGACTACAGCAGACTTAGAACAGAGCTGCTCTCAGTCTCTGAGAAGTCCTATAAGAATGAGAGAGGGAGTGGCCATATGAACAAACTACTATAGACACATTATTACTGTGTTGCTAACATGCAGTGTTAAAAATATCTTAAAATAAAGGCCTACTTGAGTTGGGATAGATAGAAAGATTTCAGACTGATGCATCGTCATCTTTTGTTAAATGAAAATGTACACAGATTGGCTAGTTAACAACCAGGCGATTTATCTGCAGGATGGCATATACTGATTGCAAGTGCTTATTTAATCATTATAAAATCCTTAAATGAAGTATGAAACTGTTGTAGTTAGTGTATAATAAGTCTGAGGACCAATTTTGGGTTCATAAAAACAAAAAATAATTATGCTGCAGTGCTTCTGGTGAGTTTATAAGTAACATAAGTTTACAACAAAATGAAATTGACAGGGTGTTAAACACCAAGTATTAATCTTAGAGGGCATGTAAGACATTTTACATATGACTTTACTGTTTGTTATTCAGTACTTAAAAGAAACATTACTCAGAATGTAAATGGTGGTAGCAATATTTCAAAGTCAGTGGCTCACCTTGGTGGGCTCCTTGCCTGGCTCACTGTACAGGCTGCGTATCCTCCTGCGCTCTTTCATCTTGTTGTCAGTAGAGAGAACCTTCACCTGCTCCCCCTTGTATGTGGCACTGTAGCTGGTCTCCAGACTGGTCTCCTCTTCAGGGGGTTTAAACTGAGATGGAGCTTTGATGGGCTTCACTGGCTTCACATCCTTGTACGCCTTGAACTCGGTCCTACGAGTAATGGAAAAGTAAACATAAAGGTTTAATGTCTTCCAAAAGGCAGAATATTTTTTAAGTGACGACAACTAAACATTTAATTTCTATACACTACCTTGTGTCATTTAACTCGTATTAGTAAATTAAATGCTCTTTACTTTGGTTAGATATCTGGTTCATTTTTGTCAAAGAGCAATCTATACATTCCACACTATCTTGTAGTAAAGTAAAGCTTTACGCTTTAATGTCCCTAAGGGGCAATTTGCCTTATGGTAATTTAATTTTGGCAAGAGGAAGATGGATTTACCGCAACTGATTTTACTTGCAGTAATTCCAGTGTTTTACCTGCCTTATTTCCATATAATTTTGACTGTCATTTAACTGTCACTTTCTTAACATCTGTGACTTTAGGTTTTCAATAGAATTTAACTGTGGGTAATTATGCTGCTGGCATCAAACTTACACACATTATAGATAAACAAATCTGTGTGGTAAAGTTATATGATATATCATTTCGGCACAATTTTGAATAAACTAACTTCAGTTGTTGACATTAATGATTTGAGAAAAACAAGCTTAATTTAATAAAGATCTTTGTCAACTGTCACAACTCTAGGATCCCTCCATCATTTACCATTTGCATTGGATTTATTGCAAGATTACAAGTCTGGCTGTATGTGAATATTGATGTGATAATGGAGCACATAACTAGTGGACTATCTAAACAAAAACAATTCTTTTAGGATGCATTTTTAAACTTCAAACATTAAATGTTCAAAATAGCCCATTAACAACACATATGTAAATTGAAATAAGAGGAGGAACCTGGTAAAAACACAATGTCACCATCTTGAAAAGATGCTGATACTAAATTCAACTGGTCATAAAGCTTGTTTCACTCAACAAGCCACAGCACAGCACAAGGCCATGCAGAGCTCTGCTGCCAGTTTATTGCCAAATGCTTTATTTATATCACAGGATCATATTCACCTCTTTGTTGGCTAACTGGTATTTTTAGCACTGATGTCAAAATTTGATCTATAGATTTGGTTTCTGAGCTCTCAGAGAGTATAAACCACTGCACTTTATCCCCAACCATGAGCAGGAAATCTCATTAACGGGAACTTGACTGTATAAAAGCTAAAATTGAGGCTCTTGGACTTTTACATACAACCTATCATAGATAATAAGGAGTATGTACATTTTGAATTGTATTTGGAGACTATCAAGAGTGCATTCAGTGCTGCACTTCAGGATATTAGCAATTTCACCATATAAAAACTGCACCTAGATATTCAGAGATTAATGTATTCTTATTGGTATATACCGATACTATTACTACTGCTCCTCTGTTTCTATTTCTAACTCATTCAGTAGACAATTTCAATTTCAACTGCTGTATGTTGCAGGAAAGCCTGTTTTTATCATGCAGAAATAAAGATTTTAGGTCAAAGACAGAGGTCATCTGGCCTCTCAACTACCGATGAACTTGCAAGAGATTCATGCCACCTCTTTGTTGTCATTTCTTTGCTTATTTTTGTATTTCTGAGTCCCTGTAATGTACCACCGCCTCTAACTATTAATCTAACATTTGTTATTTACTCCAATTTAGTTTTGTTGTATTGCTTTTAAAGCACATTGTAACTCACCTTTAAAAAGTGGCACATCATGTTTATTTTTATACATATTTGGTATTTGGAAAAAGTTTCTCTTCACTGTTGCAGCCTACATTACTGTATATTCGTTATTACTTCAGTGGAAGCAGAATGAACCCAGTGAGTCTCTTTCACTTGCATGCATGATGCGTCTCCAATTCAATTAGGAGGTAGGCCTGCGTAAAGAAACCATGTTAAGATACATGATTACATCCAAACCCTTTTACGGGCTTCACTCATTCATGGGCTACAGCATTGATTTGGTAGTACTCTCAGGGAGGATAAAGTAGGGAGAAAAATCAATAATGCAACCTTTATGTGAGGCAATATGAGTTTGCTTAGGAAATCACTGGAGATTGTAACAAGAGAACATGCAATACCGAATGATGAGAGCCGGGAAAACTCCAATGATGATGTTTTATCGCTGGACAGAGCAGTGTGGCATGCTAAAAGAAATGTTGTGTAACAAGGGACATATACAGCACCAGTAGTGGCCTTAAAATCAAAATACATAGACTGTGAGGCATTTATTTTAATAGACAGAATATTTTTGTCACCCCTTAAAGCATACTCATGCCTCCCTCTCAGACACACTAATACCTGTAGCTGCTAGAAGTCGACATAACCTCCTTTATCTGTCTGTTGAGAGCATCTGCCGCTGCTCTGCCTCTCCTCTGCTCGGCGCTCACATCTGCAGGCACCTGTGCCTCCGTCTTCTCACCCGTTTTCCTCTCCGATGACTTTTCCCTCTTTGCGGCTTTCTTCACCGTCTCCTTAGCCTCTGCTTTGGCCTCTACTTTGGCCTCTTTCTCCTGCATTTTCTCCTCAATCTCGCTCTTCTCCACGCCGGTCTCGGCCTCGACGGCCCCTTGTTCCAGCTTTGCGCTCCCATCTCGCCCGCCGGAGGTGGCGGTGGGGCTTGGTTTGGGGATCCAGGGGTGATCGTGCTTCTTCGATATAGGCCAGGGCTTATAATCCTTCTGATACTGAGTTTCGGTGTTGAACGGGGTCACGGAGGGATGGTATTCATTTCTGGGCTTGCAGCTGGGCTCGGGGCGCACTTTCCACGCCTTGAAGTCTTGGCGCATGACGGACGCAGTAGAGCCATCTTTGCCCGCTGCGGCACCCGTCGCGGGCGGTGCCTTCCCAGCCTCCTGCTCGCCGTGATGGGGCTGGGTTTCTATGGCAATGGCACCGGCCCTCTTCTGCTTCGGCTGCGGGTGATGGGGGATATGCTGCACGTCGGCCACATCCGAGTATTTGGTGAAAACCAAAGGCACCGCGATGTCCGCTTTGTCCAGCTCGGTCCAGAAGCGGTTGATGCAGCAAGCACGCGTTATGCACGGCCATGCCATGATGATAAGATGCGTAGTGGAAGAGATGCACAAGAAAAAAACCCACAATAAGGGGAGAATGTGTAAATGAAAGTCCTACTCACGACTCGAAGACTTCCCCCTGTACCTTTTCAGTTTTTGTCCAGTCAGGGTTCCTTATAGCTTTATGTAATTCTATACCTCCCTAATCTTTGCCTGAGAGAGAAAAAAAAACAGAGCCCACACCCCTACCCCCTTCTCCTCCTGCAGGCTGTTTGGTTCTTACTGAAGTTTAAATGGACTTTTTGTTGCTTTTCTGTGGAGTGCACATTGCTGTCTGGTTGCGCATCAAAGGGACCCCACCCACATTTGTATGATGCTTCGAGATGCCCGGAGTCTGCACTGTGAGTCTGCACGGTGAACTGTCACCTGAGCTCGTCACCGTCTGGCCAGCAGAGAGGGGAGGAGACACGTTTAACCCCCGAGCTGCCATGCCAGGAAATGCCAACTTAAAGTCTACAGTGGACGAGAACAGTCGCCTTTTGTTCCATTTGCAGGAAATGGCCGATGATGATGCTGAAAAATCCGTAAAAATAATAAAGATTTCACTTGTAACTGTAGCAAACACTGCTTAAATATATGGGATTGTCCATTTAATATTTAGTTTAATACTTTCATATCTGTTTTTCATGTTTTTGCTTTTAAAATGTTTTTAGGGTGGGGCTTGCCTGCAATTATAACCAGATGGATCCAAAAATCAAGCATACAGACTGCTGCAAGGGGGGAAAAATACAAGAATCAATGTTAGGTTTGAGTTAGGCACAAAAGATTATATTAAACCACACTTTAAAAGAATTGTCAAAGTAGATTTAAAGCATGTAACTTTATTACAAATCAGAATTGTATTTTCTTCTAGTTAAGCACCAGTTATTTGATCAACAGCTATTTTAATCAGAATTTACCCCTCAAAGAGCTGAAAACATGTTGCTGAAGATGCATCAAAATCAACCTCCTTGTTGAGCATTAATTCAGGGATACTGCTGATGTAAATGCTGGTGTAACTGCTCCCTCTTGTGCTCCTCCTGCCTTACAGTCTGTTAAAAGGAAAAAACTGCAGATCAACAGCAAATGGAACAGAAAAATCTAAGAAATGTAAAAAATAACTAAAGAAACCTAGAACATTTATAAAAACAAATGCCTTCCATTTCTGCACCTTTTGTGGTGTTATAATTTTCTGAGTCTACATGAGTTATTGAGTATTTATTTTAACATTTTCTTCCTGTCCAAGTAGATTTTTTTATATACAATGAGAATCAGGCTGTGAGGCATTTAAATACATCATTACTTTTTCTTTTCTCTGATGACATTCAATTACATATTCACATTTAAATTATTAGTACAAAAATGCAGGTGTAAACACACCAAACATACATTAGAGCCTGATAGTTATCTGATTACAAGCTGCAGCCACCAAAAGGATGATTTGTATGTGACTGACATCTGTTTCACAAGGCTTTTCATTTCACCACATCTTCCTCAACCACTTCCTCAGACTCTGCCTCGGCTTCAGGATCATCCTCTGGGTACAGTCTGCAATATTTGTCTACCATGACATCCAAGTCGTGTTTGACGTGAGTGTTTATGTTAAGCATGGCGAGACTTCTGTTCCACTGCTTTGCAGGCATGCTGTCAAGATAGGCCTGCAGCCGTTCACTGGCTATGTCACTTTTGTGATCCTCTAATTTCAGCAACGGCAAGGTGGAGAGCACCTTGAGGAAGGAGTTCACGTTGGGAAAGAACTTGACATCTGGAAGCTGCAGCGTCTCATGGATGGTGGTGGGCAGACGCACCTCTTTGCCTCGGTGCTTCCACTTGATCCTCCAGCAATGAAGTTCTGCGGGAAGTGTGTCGGGGTTTGGGAGGTCGTTACGATAAACATCTGCGTAGTTCTCCTCGGTGGTGTTGAACTTCATTTGGCCCATGATGGCTGGTACCAGCGACAGGCATTTAAGGGCTTTGACATTGGTTTCGGAGAACATGTCATCCACCTCCTGCATGATGCCACGGATAACGGGGATTGTCACGTACTCCTTAAAATACGCCTCTGCTTGGATTTCTCCCACGTCGGCTGCACGCTGTTTCCGAAGAAACAGCCTCGGGACCCTCACAGGAATCTCCATTACGGTGGCCACACTCACGGCCTCCTCATACCAGAATTCATGGTAGACATCAATGTTGTCATTGACCTCGTTCAGTGAATGCAGGACAGCAGTTAGACTGTTGGCAGCACAAAACACATCGAGCGTCTCCCCTTGGAGATTCCTGCCGAAGGCTCTGGTGAATGTGAGAACATTTTTTAAGATGACAATGGTGACGATGATCTCAAAGTCAGCAAGAGTTTCTATGATTGAATATGCGTCCGCTGTGACCACATCAGCAAACTTTCCATCATCATTGTCTCGAATGCTGTCCATGCACAGCAGAAGGGGTGCCAACATATCTAGCAGCACGTCAAAGACATTGTGTTGCTCTGTCCAACCTGGGCCACAGGCTTGTTTCAGTGTAGCTCCTTTCTCTTCATTTTTCTGGTAGTGAGTAGAGATAGCTTTCTCTAGCTCATCCTGAGTAAATGGGGTTCTAAAGAAAGCACAGATCCTCCTCAGAGTCTCCATGATGATCTGGACGTTAGGAAAAGGTAGATTGTTGGCCAGGTGAATGTTCAGTGCTGTATGGGAGCAAGGCATATGCAATAACAGGGGATACTTTTCCATCAGTAATACTGCCACAGCTTTCATCTTGGTGGTGGAGGCCCCAGTGGCCTTGTGGGCCTGACCACGACAGTCCTCCATGCTGAGCCCCCAACGGTCAGTCAGCTGGGCCTCTAGCCTCTCTACCAGCGCAGACTCATCGCCATCAAATGGCATAAAGTCCAAAAACTCCTCTCGAAGGACATTTTGCTGATTCACAAAGCGTAAAAATAGAGGCAGGTGTTTCTCGTTGGCAAATTCAACGAGGTCGCCTGTGACTAGGGAGAAGAAGCGACTCTCTCTCACCTCCATCAGCATCTCCTCTCTCACTGTGTTCTCACACACATCCAACAGTTGGCCCCGCTGGGTTGCAGAAAGGTATTCTGTGTTCACAGCTGTTGCGTCAAACCGCTTCCTCAAAGCTTCGTCTCCGGCGTTCATGCGGTAATCTAGAAGGGCCTGGAAGTTATCGGACTTGTGTTCAGCTTCGGATGCTTTGTCCACCGCTAACGGGATACTCTGTTTTGCTAACATGACGACAACCTCGAACAAGGATCTCAGGTAATCACGAAACTCCTTCTCCTCTGTGGAAAGTTGAGGTTCATCTTCATTGGTGTTACTGTTATCCTCAGCTGCTGCATCTTTTTTGGAAACAAGCTGATCAATAGAGGAGGCCACTGGGGGGAAAGAGAGAGAGACAAGAAAGGAATAGTGATCATTTGAAGTTGATGGGTGCCAAACAAAATTAAGATGCTTTTTTAAATTTTACATATATGATCACAAATACGTTTCCAAATCACTTACATCTCCTTTCCTTGATCTTTCTTAGGTCTTCTTCAGTCTGAAATGAAAGAATCAGACAGCTTTTGGTCAGACAACTAAGCTTAAGAGGTGCATTTGAAACAAGGGTGAACTAAGAGCTGATATTTCTTTATCTTACAAGTTCTTTAATCCGCTTGCGATGTCTGGTATGAGGATTTTTTAGGTGGCTTGTCAGATCAAATATGGTGGGAATGGCTGTATCCTTCAATACAGTCCTATAGGGGCTCTGAAAAGCAACAAAAATCACATAAGCTTGTTTTAATGACAGACATTTTTTGGACATGAATGAAAACATGCTGCCAGGTTGTAGGCTAGAACCATGTAACACACTCACTGTTTTGCACACCATTGCTGGGTCAAAGTGTTTCGCACATAATCTGTAGTGCTTGTTTAACTGGTCCGATGTTTTCGCCTCTAAATCTGCCCTGCGGCAGTTCTCTACCCAAATTCGGCATCTGAAAAAAAACACACAACAAATTTACTTTTCAGTGATACACTGAAACAGTAGCTTTGTCTATGTATACTATTTCTGACCATCTATTGAGTGTTTGACAATTGACATGTATATGTAAAAATGACAACATGTACAGTAGACTGGTATTGTATACTACAGGGACACAACTGTCACACTTTACAACTCAACAGATATCAAACTCACAGCTGGAAAAAAAAGGCCACACTGTGATCACACAGCTCAGAAAAATTAAAATAGAAAACAACTAATAAATAATTAGAAAAATGGTTACTTGCTGTATTTTACGTGATCAGATATGGAATTGGCAGTAGTTCTCCGAAGTTGCGGAGTGTGTCACTGAGACATGTGCAGTGACTACATTACATACAAGTAATAAATGCCAAATATCTAGTCTAAGTTTGCATATTGGAGCCTAATGAAGGATCTGAAGTTACCTACCAAGTATCCCTAAACTAAGTTATCCCTGCCACACAGTTTAAAGACAGAGTTGGAAGTCGATCACTTTCAATGTGACTTTGATCGTGACTTAGTTCACAACAAGCAACATAAACACTGAATTTAATAGACGTCTATGAGTTAGCATTGAAATTTAAATATCAGAACAAACCGATTACTTTTTTTTAGAAATATATTCATATATGTGTAGGACAATTAAGTACTTGGTTATATTCACAATCTTCATGACAATACATCACTGAGTTCTCCATGTAGTGATGTGCCGGTTAGTAACTAACATAAATATTAAGATATCTCAGTTAACTTACTCTCGTGCAACTCTTAACTAAGAAACCACACAGGTAATTGAATAAATTAATTTGTTAACAGACAGATAGGGTGCCTTACCTCTCAGGGTCCCGTGGAAACCGAAAAAATGCCAAATCTGACTGTGTGCTCTTCCGTGTACAGTTTGGGGCCGCGCAAAAATTCGGCATGCTTCGGGCTAGCCAGTTAGCTTAACTTAGCTACCTAGGGTCATCTGCTAACTTCAGTTTCCTTGTTAGATCGGTGATAAATGTAGCGCTCTGATTTAGAGAGTAACGTGAATTTAAGTGATCACAGACAACCTGTATGGCCACAGCAGTGTCAGATAGGCGTCTCCAAAAAGAAAATATTAAACAGCGCGGAGGTTTCACAGCACATTCAAAACGGTTGGAGTGAAGAATAGATCGGTTTGCAAGACGCCGTCCCGCCCACGAGACCTCTAATTGGACAGAGCCAAATATAGAGCCTTTGCTATTGGACACCCGCGCTGCACCGAGTCATTCGTCGACCAATTAAAAGACAGTAATAGCCCCTCCACCCCCACCCCCCCAACGTCCCTTCTTCTTCATCTTTGTCTATTTGTCAACAACTTTTCCAGGTGCACTGCTGCCTCCTACCGGCTGTTTCAGCACAAGACAGGAGCTAACAAAGCTAGCTACGAGGGTAGGGCGTTCAGATTGATCCTCACTTTACGTCTTAAACTAGGTGATATACAGTAGATACTGTGTGACGACTCATTTCTGATGTGAAAGAAAGATATTAGTTGACCCTAGGTATTGAAAAAAGATAGCTATTGTGGAAAATAAACCCATTAGCCATCGATTACTAGCTGTCTATCCCACTGATGGCTCCCGGTGATTTTTCTAGCTAACGTTACTTGCTAGCTAGTAAATGCTGTTACTTTTTGTCATGGCTGTTATGAAACGAACAAAGACTTATAAAAAGAATACAGCAGCGTCAATGAAACAGGCCACAATACAAAAAACTGCGTAGACTTCGTAGTGTATATATGGCTCGTTGGTCTAGGGGTATGATTCTCGCTTAGGGTGCGAGAGGTCCCGGGTTCAAATCCCGGACGAGCCCTCCTTTTGATGTATATTTGACAGGCGATTACAGCGTGAGTTTTATAATATCTATCATCTGCACTCTTTACTGATACCCAAACACACAGTTATCAGCCGAAAACCGCACCAAGAAGCCATTGCCGAAGCAAAATATGAAATGTGCTACAAGTGACAACGGTTTTCTCCATAGCTCTTGAGATTATATTGTTTTATTTGATATTTACGAGGGCTATATATGAGTCACAATCAATCCACTTTCACAGATGTGATGCTTGTTTTTTTTTAAATTCATCGGCGTTAAAAGAGCAGGGCTCGTCCGGGATTTGAACCCGGGACCTCTCGCACCCGAAGCGAGAATCATACCCCTAGACCAACGAGCCAGGGCGTAGAAGAGAGTGACTTCTTGTTTTATAAAATGTGATGATAAGAAAGGTTATTGTATTTCTGCTTACATCGTCAGCGTTTTATACATTCACGTCATTAGCTATGTCAGGAAGAGAGAAAAGCGCTGTGTGATGATGCATCTTTGTAGTTTATGTATTATTATGTTACTAGGGGTGAATAGTGAACATTTCTTTGACAGTAGCTAATGTAAATGGAGTTGGCAGAGAACAATAAAGACACACAGAGCAATTCAATTAACTTCTTTTTATATATCATACATAAGACTGTCTTAATATAATACAAAGGGCATTGTCATAAACACAGCAAAGTCTTGACTAGATCTTACAATCTGTGGATACATGGACTTATCCTTTCCCCCATGCTGTTCAATTCTATAGTGCATGTTGCATGTACAAAAAAAGTGAAAAAATGTGAAATCAAAAAATGAAAAGGATAAATCCAAATTAAATAAGAGGATTTCAACTTCTGTTGGGTGTTCAGATATGTCAACAAGTATACGTGTTTGTGTATAACCCACAAACTGAACAGGCTTATGAAAGATGGAACCTTTTTTTCAACCATGTGCTTCTCATATAACCAAAAAGTAAGGTTTGTGATGTACATGCACTTACAATATACCCTGTGAAAATTATTAAGGTTTGAAGATCTAGCTTTCCCTGTTTGATTCAAACCCTACCTCATAGTGTTGTCCTGATGTAGTCAAGTACCTTTGCCAAAAGGCAAGGTTTTGCCACTAAGAAAACAGGAGTTCCTGCCCACTGAATGGTCACCAAATTGACAAACATAATCAACATACCAGCAGGAGCAAGGTAGTGAGTTCTATACTTCCTTTATTAAAAAAATATAAATATATACATAAATTCTATTTCAACTATTAAAAAGGGGCTGCATTTCATGACAACTGCTCTAAATAAGAGGTCAATCAGCATGATCTGAAATAGGCGCACACTTACGAGTCACTGCAGTCAATTTTTTTTTCTTTTTCAGTCTTTATTTTTGGAATGTTTAGTACCAGTATGAGTGCCAGTAATAAAAACCACTGGCAATTTCTAAATGTCTCAAATTCTGCGGGGTATGAAAAATGATTGCAAATTTGCAATTAACCTTGACATCCAGATAAAACCCCAATCTCAATATAGGTAGCTTTACATTTGTGTTTGTGGAAATACCAAGCATGATTTCTTATGATGGTTTCTCCTTTAAAATGACAACAGCATGACCTGTGGCCTGCCCTTAATTTGAACGGTGGCTGTGAGCAGGTTTTCTCTCTAATTTCAAAACTGGTAAAATGAGCAACAGAAGAAAGAAAGCACTTCAAAATCCCTGATATAAAAAAAAATCTGGTTATTGACTGTAATGTTTTGAGGACATGCATGTCTGCCTAGGCAAAGCATGTGATTGTGGGCTGACGGACACCCTTTCCCTTTGAATAGGACAACAATCATGGGGATCTGCCCTACCAAATCAGAACAATACCATTCAACACAAACTGATTTGCCACAATTATCCTTACCCTGCCAAGAAAATGACATAAAGTCTTGCTTCACGGCAGAAACTAGCCAAGTTGACCAAATGATGTATGAAAGGCAGCAAAACCCTTTGAAATAGTATGATGGGGGCAAAAGAAAAACGACAACACAGAAATAGAACGCATTAGTCTCCTTTTTTTTTTTTTTAACCATCAGCTTCTATCTTGCTACTCCGGAGCCTGCAGAGTAACTACCAAATTCTCTAACATACCAAAGTTTTTAAAAGACTCCCAAAATAATCTACCAATTAATATGGAAACAGTTTTGGTAAAACGTTGCAAACAAATCTGGCCAGAATACACAATAGCCAACGGTCTCAACAACGGTCTCCAGTTTTGCTAAAGTAATATATTGCAGCTGTTTGTATTGACGTTAAAATAAGATCTTGATAAACTTTGCGTCAAAGTGGTGAACTGCTACATTATTGGTTACAGACACCTATATGCTATAAAACAACTGCTTTGGTATAAAAACATATCCAAAGGGAAAATAAATTCTTGTAAAATTCACAGCATAATTTGAGGAGAAAAAAGGCAGTCACTTAACTCATTTTTTTCTTCAGTTTCCATGTTTTGGATGGAGAGACTTGTGCAGGTGGTTCTGATGAGGAACTACATGCAAAAGGGAAAAATAACAAAAAACATAAAAGGGTAGACTCTGGAATAGTTCTTTCCACTGCAAAATCCTTAACCAGTGAATAAGATTTTCAAGGAAGTAATGTTTAGGAGGTTGTTGTGTACAATAAGACCCTGTTATGTGGGGCCCTGCTGAAGAAGAAATCTTTGTCGAGAAAGGCCTCAAATTACCATTCTTATTTACCTTTTCTAAATTGTTTTAATTTCCTTAAAGAATTAAGGGCTGTCTAGAGAGAAAAATAGAGAAAAGCCATCTTAATTCAAATGATAATGTCCAGCTCCATCCCATTCCAAGTCCATGAGTCATAAGGCCAAAGGGTTATTTAGAACCAGCCACTGACTGTCTTCCTTTCACTGGGCTGGATCCTTTCGTCTCCCGTGCCCATCGCTGCTCTCGTCTGTGCCGGGCCCGGTTGCAGCTTGCAGGACTACGGGGGCCTCTAGGCCTGAGGGGTGGTGCTTCCCTCTCCTTCGACCCCGGTTGGTGTCAGTATCCACCTGCGGGGTCTCCTCTCCACCCGGCCAGCACACGCTATAGGGACTCCACTGCTATGTGCTCCCCTTTAACAGAGTTACACAATACCGACCAACAACAAGAAATATCACCGCAAACACTTCCCCTCATTGTCAAGCTACAGGATTTACAAGCAGCTTTTACGTGAAATTTCACTTAAAAAGGGCAAAATAATTAAGAACCAGTGGAACAGTAATGTCAGGCAGTCCACGAAAAGAGGACGCCAAGCATTTCATCACCAACAGCTACCTGCAAAACAGCTTCAAACTTTGCTCTGAAATGCTCCTCATAAGATTTTGCCACATAATACCATATGGTGATTACTTGGTGGTTACATGAAACTGGTGAAATGGTAAGATGGATGTCTCAATCTCACTATGGTTACTCTGCAGTATTATTTTGTGCCTAATGATTGCAAAAGAAAAACTGATGAAAATTACATATATACTTTTTAACAAAGGTTTTTCTCTGTAGTAGCGGTTCAGTGATATCTCCCTTCTGACGTGAGCAGCTTTTGTTCTCAACACACCTTGTAGTAAAAAACACCACCTTAAAAATGACGCACAGGGGGAACACACAGCCAAATGTCAGTGCAGTCACGAGCTGGCCATAGAACTCTGCTGCACACACACTCCAGTCATTGGAGACTCTTCCCGGTCCATGCCCTGCCTCATGCCCAGGTGGCCTTCCGCTAGGTAGTGGGCAGGCCCTGTGTTCGTGCCCATGGAGAATGCAGGGTGCGCTGCCATGCCAGTCTCCTGCCGTGGGTTCGAGAAGGCACCTAGCCCCATGCTCAGCCCACCATTCTGACCAAAGTCAAGGGCTCCGGCGGGCAAATGGCGGAGCTGGTAGGCCTGGTTGCCATGGTTCCCAGTGGAAGAGGACGATGTAGAGGAAGAGGAGGCAGAGGAAGACAGGGAGGTCATAGACAGATGGCCATGAACCACCTCCATGGAGTCCTGTGTCGAGGAGCTGTGTGTCGGGGAGGTGTAGTGGCGTGGGCGTGGCCGTGTAGCCATCATCTGCCCATGGTGGTGATGAGTATGTGAGTGGGGATGCAGGGCCTTAGGGTGCTGAGGGGGAACATGGAAGGTGGTCTCCTGGACTGGGTGGGTCTCTCCGGTGACTGACTCTGGTCCGACGCCACCTCCCCACACCAGCGGGGGTGGGTAAGGCTGTCTTGCCTGTTAATGTCAAGCAAATAACAAGGGTCACCTGTCTGAAGTTAATCATTCCTCGAGGTAAGGCCTGACAGACATTATAGAGAATCTCTCCTTTTTCATGATACATCTTAAGGGCACTTAATTTCAATTTTTATTGATGTTAAGAAATAGAGAGACAGCAGTTTTGGAGTTTTACTGCTGTCTTTTATTAGACCAAGACCATAAACAACAATCAAGAGCAACTTAAACTATATAGGTCAATTAGTAATGAATTCATCAACTCTTTAAAGACTGATATCAAGAAGTTTTAATAATCACATACCATGCTTCTACTACTGTGGCATTTGAGTTAATGCTAAATTAGTAAAAATGTACCAATATTAAGAAGAAAAGGGAATAAAAACACTTGAAATTTTAAATGAACACTACATTAGTGACTCGACTTATTTCTTCCGACCTGTGGGCAGAGGCTGTCACCATCAATGGCAGGCATGGCTGTGCCAAAGTGTCCTCCACTATGCAAGTGGTGATGGGTAGGGTCTGATCTTGCTCTGCCACTGGTACTTGTCCCAGATGACCCTCCTGAGGGGTAAATAGAAGTGTCACAGAAATGCAGCCATAACAACATCACATAAAATATGTCAAATGATAAAACAGGCTAAGCAAACGTTGACTAAAGCACACGACACGCATTTCAATGTTTTAAGTTCAACAGTGAGGTACATTTGAATAAATAAAGGGTTTATCCTACTCTTTATTTGCTACAGGTCACATTACTGATGCCAAGTTTTACAAATTTACTTTATCAATACTCCTAATTACAGTGAAGCGATATGTCTGTTAGAGGTTTCAGGTGGCAGATACCTGAACTAGAGGAGGTGCTGGAGGTGGTTCCTGAAGACTGGGACTGCTCCAACGCGGGGCTTGTAGACACGCTGCTACTTGTATTGGTCCCCTCATCCGCAGTCTTCTTGAAGAAGCTGTGCTGCAGGGCATAGTAGGGCTGGATGCGGCTCTTAGGGTCATAGTCCAGCATCCGGAGGATCAGGTCCTTGAACTTCAAGTAGTCAGCAACAGCATGGCCAGACTCTCCCGCCCGTCGGCCACCTGGACCCCCTGTCTCCACACCCAGGATGGAGTGGAGCTTCCGCGAGGCTGGAGGTTTATACTATTTAAGGCAAAGTAGAAAAGATTAAGAGATTTGCACACCAGAGACCTCTGTATTTCTTAACACTTACTACCTTGGTTTTAATAATAATCACAACACAAAAGGATATCAGAAGAGCTGCAAAGAAATGAGCTCACCCTTTTGCCATCTTTGGTCTTCTTAACACTCCATGTACCATCCGAAAGCTTCTCAAAGAACTTCCTGGCTTTTGGGGCTAGGTCCATTATGTGATTAGGCGGGATACCAAGAACCTCAACTATTTTGTTCATCTGGTCCACCTGGGAAATTGTTATTAATAAAGTTACTACATGTGCTGTCAGAGGAAACCACAAGGCAAAACTCATAAATGGTATTTATATGGTATTTTTGCAATTTAAAAGTCAACACATGTAAATACAGTTTTATATCCATTATATGTGAAGTTAAATGCCATCAAATGTTAAATCAAGATGAGTTAACGGTCAAAACATATAGGCTGAGGAAGGCGGCCACAATTACAACAACAACATATTTGACAACTGTGTGATGTGTGATATGTTTCAGACTTGTGAACTTCACTTGCGAAACTCGCAAGTTTTGTAAGCTAGACATTAAGTGAAAGTTGAACATTGTTTCAGGGCACCTTTGGATGTTTGTCTACTGTGAAGTAATTCCACCATTTCAAATATTTTTGAATATACAGTACCAGTCAAACGTTTGGACATACTTTCTCATTCAAGTGAATGGGAACATGCACATGTACATACAATTCAGATTTTTTAATGTGGGATCACACATAATAGTTGATATCAATGAAAGAATGTTCAATTATATTACAATATATATCACAAAAAACAACACAGAAATATGAGTAAATATTTCAGTTCAATGTTTTCTGGCCTTATACCTCATTGGCTCCGCTGAAGAGAGGTTCTCCAGTGTGCATCTCTACCAAGATGCAACCCAAGGACCACATGTCAATGGCCAGATCATAGGGCATTCCCAGCAGCACCTCTGGGGAACGGTAGAAGCGACTCTGGATATATTGATATATCTACAAAAAGAAAGCATAGGCACTTAGATTCTCCTCATTACACCTTTGCTTAGAATCAACACACCAACCATCATAGATTATCAGAGCCATTCTTGCATGCACTCATAGGGTTGCTGATAAGGATAACTGCAGCTAGATACCCTTTGTCCCAGTTGGCATGAACTGCCAAAGTCCACTATTTTGATGGCACTCCTCTTGGGGTTACAGAGGAGGATGTTCTCAGGCTTCAGGTCACAGTGGATGATGCTGAGCTCAGGCGTGGCCAGGAAGAGCAGCGCCGTGCATAGCTGCTGGGCGAACTTCCGAGTGAGGTTGAGTGAGACGCCACGGAAGTTGGTATTTCGGAGCAAGTCATACAGGTTATATGAGAGCATCTCAAACACGAGGCAGAGGTGGTTCCGAAACATGAAGTGACGCTTTAGGTGAACTGCAAAAGAACCAAATTGTACCGATGTTAGTCAAAGTAAAGGAAAGCCCTCATTTATTTTATGTCTAGTCACATTTGAGGCAGATTGCAAGAGTTAATTACCGATGTAGTATTTCATCTCGGTATCATGTTTGTTCATGAGCTCTAGGAGGCGCACTTCAATCTGGGCTTGATTGAGGAAAGCTTTCTTGTTCTTGATGATCTTAATGGCAACCCATTCCTGCTCTGCACGGTCATATGCTTTCACGACCTACAGATGCCAACAAAAAACATTAATTTCTTTCCCAAAGTTAAACTGGAACAGTTATTATGATAATGAACATTAACACCTATTAAGTTGACTAAATATGAAAAACCTTCAGTTGGTGGCATTAGAAATCACAATTATCCAACTTAATAACAATTTTCTCCATCATATACTCACCCAAGAGTGTGTGTGTGTATGTGTGTGTGTGTGTGTGTGTGTGTGTAATTTATAAGTAAGCACCTGTCCAAAGGATCCTTTTCCTATCAAGGAATCAATCTCATAGCGGTCCATCCACTTCTCCCCATTCTTGACGATGTAGTCATAGTTATCATCGTCATAGCCATCATTAAAGACTTTCCTCTCTTTTTTGTGACTGGAGTCTTCACCCTGACCCTGTTGGTGCCGTCGCTTCTTTTTTGCATAATACACCTATAAATTAACAAAACAGTTCACATGATCATACCTGAAGATGTTTCATGTAATATAAAATCTTTACAATTCCAATAATATTAACAATATAAAATTGATTATATAGATAGAAGCATTTAAAGAAAAACAAAACTAACCTCATTGATGTGTTTGTATGTTTTGATAAGGTCAATGGAGAGCTTCCTCAGGGGAGCTGAAGTTGGGTCACGAAAGCACTGGGGCATGTGCCTCTGAAGTATCAAAAGGGAAAATCACAAAATTTCATAAACAATATGCACAGTGCCTTGGTAAGTAACAAGGCTCTTACTAAATCTTAGAGGCTGTTCATTAAATCTAATACAATAAATTTTGCACAATATTAAATGGCTAGACTGAAAAAAAACATTTGACAAGCAGCTACTCTGCCTGGTGACAGCAGCAAAAAAGGAAGTAGACTTTCATATCACACCAGTATTGCAATTCTTGTAACACCACACTTTAAGAATAAAAGAAATCCAAGAGAAGCATGTGTAGGTAGTAACCCTGTTAGTGTACCTGATTGGCAGTGAGCTGTGGTGTCTGGTCGCTGTACGGTAAGACCGTAACAGATTGGTCAGTGCTTGGCTGGTGGCGGTCACTGTACTGCTGGTGCGTATGGGGCATTGGAGCAGCCATCTGAAGACCAGCAGTGTGTAAAGAAAAAGAGGGCGCAAGCCGGACGGACGAAGGTTTGCATGCTGAAGTCTCTCCTCCTGGAAGAAATTAACACTGCCATGAGTTGCATATTAACTTAACTCAACATGACATACAACAAAACCCAGAAAGATGCAAAAAGGGTAATAATCTTAATGTAGAATTGCTGTATTTCCTCTTCCACACAAGAGATTATGGCCCAAAAACAAAACAGGAAAATATACTTGCTACATATTGTGCACATTTCATATAAATAGGCATTATTTGCTGCTAAATTTAACCAGTGAGGATTTTTCTCAACCTAAAATGTCTTAATTTACCTTTAAGGGATAGAAATATATGCAAAATGCAAATTATGCATTTGTAATATTTACATGTATGTTGAAATTATTAAGATCACACTTTAAAACAGACAAAATGATCATGAGATGTGGAGAACAATAACAAGGATAAATTCATTGTTGAGAGAAATGTCAGGTTAATACATAGTGTCTTTTGTATAACATGTAAAGACGTAAAAATGCATCAAAGAATAACCACAAAATAAAATATAACAGTAATATATCAACCTTTGTGAAGAAAAAGGAGCAAAACAGCAGGTTTAACAGTAAAAAGGGGTGAAAATAAAGCATCTCCACACTGTACAGTGAATCATCCTTCATTTTAAGCCAGAAGGAATCAAAAAATTATTAAATAGCATGTTCAGCTATCAGCATCTCTCACCAGACAACACAATTCACCAGTGCTACACAGTAACCACTATTCAGAATCCCAGCAACAGCACCTAATTAGCATAGCCTATCACCACAGAGATACAGCGTGATTTGGCAAGCCCATCAATGCACAGACCAATCACAACGCAGTATGCAAATAGCCTACTTTTGTTGCCAGGGCAGAGCTGCTCCCATTTTCCAATGAGAAAACAAGAAATAAACAAGAAATAAAATTGAACTTTGGCACACTTAGACGCTGCTTTCAACACAAGAGCCTGACAGCAAAATAGCTGCACAGCCCAAAACCTGCACTCCATCTGAGAGCGTTAGAAAGCTGACCCAGCTTTGGAAAAGGAAAAAATACACATCCACTGACAGAAATAAGAGGAACTGTAAGATGATAGAGCACAGGCAAGGGCTGTATTTTAAGAAACCAAGATTATATTATATATATATATACACATATATATGTGTATATATGTATATATATAATATATATATATATATATATATATACACACACACACACTTACTATTATTATTATTTTTATTATTATTATTAATAATAATAATAATAATAATAAAAATAATAAATCTCATGTTTACCCAAATATACTGACAATAATTTAGCTAAGCCTAAACCTAATAATTTCAATTTTAACCTTTTTTTAAAATACTTTTTATCCACACACACAGATTTAAAGCAATAAGACTGATTTGTCATGACTAGTTGTCTTTATTTTCCTGCTTGTTCAGCTGTGACCTGAAGACAATGATGTAAAACAAATTTTAATCATTTTAAGCTCTGTTAGATTAAAAGTTAAACTACATTAAATGTAAGTGTAATATACTGTATTGACCAGTCTTTATAATGCTTAAGAAATTGTTTGACTTTTTCCCACATAAGAATGACCTCACATTTGTGAGCCTGGAAGCAAAATTCAAAACAGCAAAATAAGTTAAAGAGAAGGAGATCTTAGGTTCACCACTTCCCACCAAAGGGTTAAGGCTTAATATATAGCAGCTAACCTGGATGCATCGTCTCCTGTAAAATTTCATATCATCCTGGGAGGAGAGTCCAGCAGCAAACCACAACCCACTACAAAGAATAAAAACAGATCATTATCATTGTGCATCTTTGGTGGGATTTAACTTCATAGTGGTTAAACTTTAGTTGAGAGGAAGGGACAGATGACCCCTTAAGAACAGACGACACCCCCAAAACTTTGTGTGCTAGGGGCAAATATATCAACATATCGAGGAATTAAAAAATATAGCTAAAATTCAAAAAAGGTGAGCATCTTGTAGGGCAAGAGTCAAAAGTAGTTAAAGCGTAGGCAATTAAACTTTCAAAATACAGAAGGCCTGAAGCTCTTGTGTGAAACTATTAAAAACAAATAGACACAAACTACCTACCAATTAACAAAACAAATCAGGATTGATATTGTTGTGGACTTCACAGCACTGGATCTCCTTCTCAGCATGTCCATAGACAATCTACTTTTTTATATTGTAGTGGATTTGAGAACCTTATAGACTTTTTTCAATAGGTAATTGGTAGTCAGAGCCCAACTGACCTAAGAGAAATTACTGTATAAGATTATGCAAATTCACAAAGAGCTGAAAAAGTTTGGTTTGAGCCCATTTTACAAACATAATACGTGATATCAGACTGACATAACTATCAGGTGAATTTGACTTTTTATAATTCACTAACCCTTTTGGCAAAATTCAAGCTTTATTTGACCACAAAGCCATTTTGAAAGCGCACTTGTAGCTCTGAACTCTCCCAAACGTTTGATTATTCTTCATTTTCAGTACTGACACATGAACAGTTCCTTTCCTGGCTCTACTCATCACGGCATAAACGGGCCTATTTAGGTCTAAATATAACGACAGCTAGCTTGCTATTAGTAGCTGTATCATATCATAAGTGTTGGCTAAAGACCTCTGTAATAAGCCTATGTGTCATCTTCTCACGCCCAACTGATTAGATCCGTTTCAAAGCTGAATGAAATGTAACCCATCCAAAACAATTAAAAGCCTAACCTTCGTGTATAAAGACGGTGCCCGAGTGGCTCTATACTTACAGATGATGGGGTAGATCTCGTCATGGTTGGAATTTAGAAAGCATATTCAGTGTTAATTTGCGTCCTCTCTTGCTACATAACGTCCGTGTGTGCCTCCAATTCCTCGTATAAATGACAAACGTATTCAGGCTCACGTTACCGTTAGCAGTCTAACTAGCTAACGTTGTCGTCGTTACCGTTACCCTGAAAAAACTGCGGGACAAGCAAGCATATCTCTCACCAATCCAACGTTAGCTAGTGACGCTGTGTTCAGCCAGCGGGTTGTGGGGCCCATTCAGCTGGTTCGTCAACAAGTCATCGTTAACCATTAGCCAGGTTAGCCGAATTAGCTATCAGGCGTTAGCCAGGTTAGCTAGGTGAGCTCCCGTACCGTCTAACTCTAAAACCCAACCTACACATCTAGTATTAATAAAATCAGACATTGCATTGACAGTAAATCAAACGGGGCTGTTAGCTTACACGGCAACATTTGCTTCAATCGTACAATGACACTGTCTAATATCGCAGGGTTAACGTTAGCTGTAACGTTAACACCGTGCCAGCATGACTCTCCGTCCAAGCCCACACAATCCGCTGCACCTTCTAGTCCACAGCCAGCCGGAAAGCTGTTCCCATCCGACATTAAAATGAGTCCGTTGACCTACTGACTGGAAGCAAATGTTACCGCTGGCTTCAGCGGAGTCGGCACCGCCACAAAATGTTAGCTAGCCGCCATACCATAAGCTACCGTCCTCAACTTCACTGTCGCGTCCATCATTGTGAACCATTCGAGTTACATTTATATACATCTGCGAAAACGTTAACGTGCATTTTTTGAGCCGATGAAGGCTGATGTCAAAGAGAAAAAATATAATTGCTCACCTCTGATGGCACGATCTTCATTTAAAGTCCAATAACCTGTATGATGAGGAAACTTATCCAGCTTGAGATTCTCCCCTCCCTGCACGGTTAGCGAGTAATGTTAACGTTAAATCCGATCCCCTTCCTCTGACCGGCAAACTCTAAAATAACTCGCCAGCCAGATTTAATACGCCTTTCATATCCCAAGCTTTAATGAACAACATCGGCGATCGAAGCAACTTTTGACTAACGTTTCTATCAGCTGATGACTAGCAACATGCTAACGTTAACTAGCACGCATAACTTACTAGCTAACCTTAGCGAACTGGCTCGCTAGTTGACAAAATGAACGCAGCTAACATTAGCTACCTGCCCTGGCTAGCCTCAAGCTAACGACTCTAGCTACCGCTGAATAAACGGTATGCCAAATTCTGATTTTAACGCTGTCTTTGCAAAAATTTAGCGTCGGCCACTTCGATAAACGCGACAATACAGTTAAATTCGGAGTGTTTCAAACATGAAACAGAAACCGTGTCCTCTGATAATTTTGGTTAGGAATTTTTGTGTCAATTTTCACAAAATGGCGCGCGGTCCAAACCTGCGCAGTGAACCGGCCCGGTGGACCAGAGACACGGACAACTCAGTTAGTGCGGCGCCGCCTAATTATTTCAACTATGTTAAAACGTCGGCCTCTTGATCTTCATAATCCGATCCACTAGACGCATTTCGTTATCCAAAAACGTCAAATATACATCCACTGACAGCATTATTCCGGCGGGAAGGGAGAACATTTGAAAAGACTGAGCTGGGGAAAAAAACCCTCCTGACAAAATGGCGATGCTCTAGCTTGTTGCCATGGCAACTGTCAATCAAAAAAAATAAAGTACCCGGATGTACCAATGACGAATAAAATCTAACTGGCCAGAGTTACAGGACACATAACTCCAGTGTTGTCCCTGTCTGTCTTTTTTTAACAGTGTTTGGCCTGTTGCTACCGGCCGGCGAAGATATATACCGTCAGACTATGTTTATATTTCCAATTTTGAAACCACCATAACCTATTATGATGGTAACTTTGCTCTTGTGATACCACAATAGGCTACTACTTAGATAGTATAGTAGTCTGGCAGTCTACATTATGTTGGCCTGTGTGTTTTTTCTGATTTCTTTGGGGATTTGAAGAAAATTTAACCAAAAATAATTTACAGAGCTATAGATTTTAGAATTACTGAGGTCAATAGCCCCCAAACACACTCCCTACCAGGTAATTTTGGCCAGAAAGCAAAAAGAATTAATAATATTAATAATAAAATAATTTAGCCTACTACACACCACTAATAATAATAATAATAGTAGGCCTTATAATAATAATAATGTATTTATTCACATAACTGTTGGCTATAACTGTTCCACATACTTTCTGTAAATCTGATTTGCCAACAGGATTGTCTAAAAATGCTGTATCAAAGCTTTCTTCTCAAATTTAAGTATTAGTATTGAGTCTACAATACTTGAGTCGGCTCATAATTTACCAACCTTTTGAAATTTTTAATTCAAAAATATAAAAAGCCTCAAATTCACAAAATGAATAAATACATACTCCACAGACCTTACAGATCTTTCCTTAGATATTTTAAGTAAATTTGTTCTAGTTATGAGTTCTTAACATACATGTATATTATGGCACTTTTAGAATATTTCATTTTTTGCTTTTTTAATTTAAAGACTACCATTCTCCAATAACATGTCTATTTGTACATGTCTGTGTGTTTATGCACAACATAAAGAAATGGTTACAATGGATTTAAAACTTTGCATAACATGTAGTTGTGCTTTTTTTTATTTAGCATAGGTATTTAGGCAAACAGGCATTATGTGTAATGTCCTGGCCTGGCAGAAATTACTGTTCCCTGAGGAAAGCCTCATCAAACATTGCTCACTTGTCCTTTTCTTTGATTCAGTGTTTGAAAGCATATATACTGATTAAATAGTACATTTATCCATGTTTTTCTTCATACAGTCAGCAAATTCTTGATTTATATAAGACATTTAATTGCAATTGTTGAGTCATGCAACTCAGAGGAAAGAATGTTTGTAAAGCTTTTGCTCTGACACTAGTACAGGCACAGGTAGTCTCACAAGCCAGACAAGTCTCGCTAGTGGATAACACTTGCAAGACTTGTCTGACTTGTGAATACATATAGACAAAAAACTTTTAAGGGCTAGAAATGTAAAGACCTTGTGAAACAAGTTGGATTCATGAAAAAGGTAACTTCCCCAGGTGACCTGTGTAACATTATTTTGTGCTATAAGATAGTAAAAACTGTACAATGATTACAGTATCATACAATAACATAACAGTGACACAATCACATTATAGGCCTAAACATTTTCATGTTACATATTTGCGCAATGTAAATTAATATATTCATGTTATGCAAGGCTTAAACTAAGCATTGGAAAATGTGTGTAGTGAAACTATTCTTGTTTACTTGTTGCAAACTTTTTAAAAAACAAAAACAAACATATGCAAACATTAAAGTGACATATATTTAGTTTGTCACCTCTCTTAAACTCAGTGTATTTTTCTAAACAACTACTTGCCACAACCTTTAGGCTTCAAACTTCAGGTTAAAAGTTAGAGCAAGGTTAAAAACAAGAGTAACTGTTGGTACACTTATCCAACATTGGAACTGTTGGATAAATTAAACCAGTGGGCAATATAGTGTACCTACAATTACTGAAAACATCATAAAGTCAGTGCAGTATGTGCACAAGAAATCACACTCAAAACTGATTGGGACATGTTGCAATGGTCTGCTGTACCACTCTAAGTCTAATTTATAGCTATTTATTAAAAGCATTCTGTGGAAGGTAATCTTTGCTTTCCTTAAAGATCCCTTCCAGATATGTTTGAAGATGTATATAAAATACTCTACCTTTAATAATAATCTGTATCTAAGTTTTTCCACAAAAAAAAGTTCAATTATCTTGTTAAAATGCTTTAAATAAAATCTTCTCTCTTTCCCTCATTTAAAAAATATATTTATATTTTTTATTTCAAAAGTTTAACTACTGGACAAACGATGCCTCCTACTTCACTGCAAAGTCCATTCTTAGTGTATGTGCATTTGAGGTTTGAAGTCTCCACATCACACTTGAATAAATTGAATACTGGACCATGATTGGCTTCTAAACAAGTTGTATTGTGAAACATCATGCCTTAAACTTAGAATTTTGGTGAGCACAGAGA
Source organism: Thunnus maccoyii (assembly GCF_910596095.1). Taxonomy (NCBI): domain Eukaryota; kingdom Metazoa; phylum Chordata; class Actinopteri; order Scombriformes; family Scombridae; genus Thunnus; species Thunnus maccoyii. Next base: position 22,075,595 of record NC_056538.1, read on the forward strand.
AACTTTCATCACCAGCAGGTGGATATGAAAACAACCTTCTAGTATCAAACTCTGCACATAGATCATTCTGCACATTCAAGGTCAAACATCCAACTGAGGTAACAATAAGCAATACACATTTTTGAGTGGAGGGGGACTTTAAATATCTACTCCATTTCAGACTATTTTGACAGTTAAGCAACATATGGGGCAGTTGGCATTATTTCCCCCAAATCCTTCAGTCACAAGAGGTCCTTGTATGACATCTGTGATAAGTGTCAATGTAGGACATCTGCTGGTTGTATGCAAAATCTCACTTTTTTAATTATTATAAACTTAAGTGTTACATTGAAACTATTCAGTGGCTACGTTTACATAAATATCTATATATATATAGATAACTGCAGCTTTGTTTTTGTTTTTTGTGGGAAAATATGAGTGGACCAAGGCAGTGATGTCACTACTGCAAATTGTGGTTTGGAAAAATATCAATTAAAAGTGTATTCTCCCATTGCATTTTAATGCTACCTCAAAGACTTGCAAGCCATTTCAAAATTTTGATGGGCAATTCTGAATCCAAAGAGCAGAGGGCATCATGATGGCCTTTCCTTCTCTTAATAGTTAGGACTGTCCATTGAATTTAGACACAGAAAGAAAAAATGGACGTAGCTGCTACCAGCAATCCACGCACTCGACAATCAGGTGGTCGTTTCTTATTATCATATAGGACAGAGACTTGATTCTCAAGCATCATGTCTGCCTTGGCAGCTGCAACTCATGGTTGGCTCCAGTGCACTACTGTCACCAACTCCACCACTGCTGGTGGAGCTTCCAGAGGCACTGTACAGCCATGTGACAGCCTGGGACTTGTCTGAGCCATTTTGGCCAATTTTTGTGGTTACGTGGCAGTACATGATGTCAAGGGTGGTAACCACTTCTTTTACTCTTTGCATGCATCTCTCAAACTGGTTTGATGTTTCAGTTGTATAGCATTTTTTGTACTAGGTGGTTTGAGTCGGTCAAAGCTGGTATTTTTTTTTAAATCAGGGATACTTTTATCCAATATACCAGTACAGTACCGCTGCCAATGGGAGCCTAATCAATCATTGCCTCAACATGCAATCAGTGTATCCTTAGTTTTTATAAGGAGTGTTACGGGAACATCTTTTGGGGTTGTATGTGTGGCATTTCTATGAGATTGCAGGAAACTGTTCAGTGGCTGATGAAGAGAGCCCTGTCATTGTGAAGCCTTCTGGGCCTGTTTCATGCTGTGTACAAATGTTTTCACTGATCCATTAGTGGAGCAGAATGATATATATTTCTCTCAATCAACTTTAAGGGACCTCCCAAATTTTGGGAAATAAATTGAGTGCCATAGTTGCTCATAAGTTCTCTATCTCCAAACATTTGCTATGAATATTCACTGCCACTACAAATGTTTTCTCCTCAAATGTGTCCACATGTTACTATGGCTCTTCCTGTCAGTCTCAGGCCTCATTCATAGAAGTGATTTTTTTTCATCATAAGGTCAGATGCTACCAATAACTTTACTATCCAGCAACAACAGCTCAATTTACACTGATTGTGCAACAGTCATGGCTAATTTAGGCAAATCACAAGTGTCCATCCAACCATCCATCCATTCATCCATCATTTCTCTTAAGAAATCACATATTCAGTTCAGGGTAGGCTGGGAAATTTAGAGTTTCCAATCCACCTAAACTTTGTGTCTTTTGACTATACAGGTAAACCCTTGTCAACACAGGGAGAACATGAAAACACCACAGAAAAAGTCCCCAGCTGGTCAACGAACTCAAACCTAAGACTTTGTTTCTATGAGGCAACAGTGCTAACCACTGCTTTGCCTAAAAAATGGCTGTCCAGTCCAGAATTTCCCTTCTGACTGAGTATAGACCAGACATTATTTTAACTTATACGACCACACTGGGCAGACACAGATATTGGACTGCCAAGGCCTCTACATGGTAACATTAGGCAAAACAAACCTAAAGGCATACAGGTCCTATTTTAAAGCAGAATATGACAACCTAATCAGGATTACAAGGATATTCTCAATGTTTGTGGACAGGTTTGTAAAAAATATGTTGCTTTTATCATATGTTCAATTCAGAAAGCCATTTGCTTGTTTAGTTACACAGCCCATTAGCCTCTGTAAAAACATATGGGTGAATGATTTTTTTTCCTGAAGCTGATTGTGTGGTTGATCGCGCAATAGTTCCTTACCAATTTAGCCATGTTTTCAATGTTGTTGTTTTTTCTACATGTGAATGCATTAATGGCAGATATTGAACGTTTCATTCGTGGTTGATGTCCACACACTGTATAGACAGAGTTTTCCCTTTTATGTTTCAGTGCTGAGTTTGTGTTCTATCAATTCATAACTTCTATTGCCTATTACCTGGTAACTGTTTTACCTGCCTGTTCCAGATTCCCTATGCTTGACTGCAGAATCTATGATTTAAAAAATATATATGTCCAGGGTGGGGGAAGAAGATCCTGAGAAGGTTGCCCCTTCTCAGGATTTCTCAACATGCAACAGCAAGAATTATGAGTTAAGTATTTCATGTGTTAAATATAAAGGTGGCCAAAGGTTGTAATCTAGTTTGGGCTGTCTGTAGGCATTTCAGGTCATAGTTAAACCCATATATTATCTTTTTAAAATGTTAATTCACCTAGAAACTAGAAACCAGAGTCAAATTCTTTGTACATGTCAACATTCTTGGCCAGTAAAACCGAGTCTGATTCTGATTCTGATTCTGATTCTGATCTATACCCAACAGGGTTTGTTTACAAGTGAGGTGCAACTGCAGTAATGATGTTCACTTCTGCCTACTTTCCCAGATTAGTCAATATCAAGTCATCAAGTTTATCACCTGCGTCTGTTCTGAGCCATATGTCACCCCAAAATTATGATTTTTTAAAATTCCTCCTCCCCTTTATCCAAGAATCTTTAACTGTACTCTCAGTCCTCAGACAGAACAAAACTTTCAAAGGTACTAGCAACTACTTTAACAACAGCAAAACAATACTAAAAGCTTGTATACACCAAATCCGCTGGTTCTGAAAAATTTTAACATGGTCACTTCCATTTCATTATTTGCAAGGGGTGCTGCTTAGCCAACAAGCTTTCATTTGCTAACCCAACGCTATAGTCAGAGGGTAGCCTATCCAATACAGTGTCTTTGAGTGAATGCTATCAGTGAATGATGGACCACAAATTGTAACTTGTAGCCCACAGTAGCAGTTCACAGCAGTTCACAGCAGATGCAGCGTGAACCCACAACACACAAATCTCAGTGGCCACCACAGAGACCCTAATGCACATGAAGCGACTGCAAACAGTGTTTTGCAAGATTAATGCATAATGACTGTCAAACCACACCTAATGTTCAAAACCCACAGGAAAAAAAACAAAAACAAGCATTATCCATGTTTTACAGAGTCCCCCTGGGTTCAGCTGAGAAAAAAAAAGATCCATGTGTAAATCTGTATTCTTGGTTTAGAAATCTGTGCACACGATTTATGGGCTACTTGTTAGCCAAACTATGTGTCATGACAATGTGAGAGATTTCCAGTAATGGTGCGACTGCTTATGCGGTTATGAAGCGTCAAATAGGGTGAAGACAATTTAGAAAATTTAAAAATTATTTAAAAACAAAAAAATATAATATAATTAATAATAATATTATAATTATATTACAATATTTAAAATTAATGTAAAAATTTTAGGGCACGATTTACAAATCTTGCATGGATTCGTTATTTAGAGGACACGGATTATGAATCCAAGACCATGGTTGTGCACACAGATTTCTAAATCAAGAGTAAAGATTTACACATCCATCTTTTTTTTCCTTTGAGAAGGGTCCATCTGCAGTCTTGCAGACCTACACAACAAACCCATTTCACTACATGACACACCTACTTCACTACCCACCCCCACCCCCATGATGCTGTGTCCATAGCATGCTATGACACACCCCCCTGACTCCTGACCCCTAACCCTGCCATCTTGCTTGTGTGACATCATTTGGAGCCAGAGCCTGCGCAGTACAGTCAGTCAGGCAGCAGGATGACGGCCCACAGGACACCCCCCTCATAACATCACACCCTCTTTTTATATTGTCAAATAACTAATTAGAAACAAACTTATCAGAAAAATGAGCACTTGGACAAACATCATCATGATAAGAACTACCTAAAATGACAGAAACTGGCTTTGGGAAAAATTTTGACGTGTACTTTGATATTTTAGTTTGGCTCATGTGCCATCCGCTAACATGGAGGGGGCGGAATTTATGACCTATACTGCAGCCAGCCACCAGTGGGCCATCGAAATGTTTTGGCTTCACTTTTGGAGAGCTGTCATTACATCCATCTGGATCATGGATGTATTATAGGAGCTGGATACTGGACCGAAAATGGCGACCATTCAGTCCAATAAGAATTGCCCAGCTGATGCATACACCAAAAAAAGTGAGAAGGGTTTATCTGCAGTCTTGCAGACTTAAGCTTCATGTATACTCCCAAGCGACAGCTGCAGACACCATGTATGCGTAATAGCTCTGTTTATACTACCTTCTGGAGTCCGCTTGGAGGACGCGTTCAACACATACGCAGTAGATCGGCATCTACAGGAAGACAGTGTTGTCACTGCATGGTCACAACAAATTGAAGGTACGTGGATGTCCGCACAGAGCCTACACATACACCCTATATACACAAAATTTACGTCATGTGGACCCTAGTGGACCCTTGCGGACTTGCAGACGTGGAAAGTATAATTCAGCTTTACACGACACATCCACTTTACTACATGACACAACCCCCCAATGTTGTCACTCTAATGGCATGCTACAAGACACATCCCCCTGACCCTTAACCCTACCCTTAACCTTACCCCTCGTCATGCCTAAACCTAACCAAGTGGATGTGTCATGTAGCTACTGTGAGTCCACAGATAGACCTACTTGAAAAAAGTTTCTGGCTTCTGTGTTTGCTTCCATGTTGTGTGGCCCACTGAATATGCACAGAAGTGTTTCTCCCACTGGCCCCGCCTGCGAGTTCCCACTTGGCCCTTAGACTTTACATTGTGATGATGTCACAGATTTTTAAATCGCTTTTCTCAGCTTGAGGAAAGTTTTACTAATATGAAGCATTTTGTAACATAAAAATGTTGTGTGCATGTCTACAATAAACAACTTTAACACAGCTACGGACTCATGCTCTTGAATTGGACACAGCGTGTTGGACAGACCTCCTTACATTAGCCCTCTCAGTGGCTAATTGTCACATTCTAATAGTCGCTACAACATTGTCAACAGAAAACTGGCCATGGAGTCCCACGTTCATCTTCTGATGCCTTGCTGGACTAGTGCATGGATGGATCACAGCACAACAACCTAGAGTATGTTTAACTCATACTGTAAGTTTGTTCTTGCTTGGGTACAGTCTGAATATTGATACTGCCGAATATTGTGGATGCAGTGGTTGCTGATTGTTGCATTTACTGCTTTTGCTCAAGTTTGAGTTAATATGTGGAGATATGAGTGGATCATTCGTTTGTGAACAAAAAGTTGGATGTGGATGATTGACACGGATTTGGATCCTCTTTTAAGTTTTATTGTGTGTGCACTGTTGGTTAATGTCTATATAATTGGATCAAAGGCTGTTTCACTTGAAAATGGAGTTGATACTGAAAATGTCAGAAGAACAGTCACCCTCACTGAAAAGGCCTTGGTGTGTAAAATTGAGAAGCTCCAGAAAGAATGCCAATCCAGAGTGAATAAAATAAAGGGTGTCATCACTGCATTGAAAGATCACATGAAAAATGACACCAGTGCTTTACAAGTGCAAGCTCAGCTTGATTTTTTGATGCAAATGCTGGAGGACGCAATTTCACTGCATGAGTCACTGATGTCTTTAATACCTCAGGAGGAGCAACAGAAACAAAATGCGTGGTTCACAAGCATCAAAAAATATAACCAAGGGTTTATTGAGGATGTAAAGTAATGGCTCTCTGAAAATGAATGACTGACAGACTGGTCTGGTATATGTCCGGACATGGACATATAAGAAAGGAGAACTTGGAGGGACTACTTAACAACAAGGATTTTGAAAATCCTCCAAGTCTGGAATTGGATGAGCCACATCTTGATAATAAATTTTCTTCACATCAGGAGCAGGATGCCTTACCTGGAATGACACATGATGAAATTAAGCCAGGTGACAGTGTCTCAAATATTAACAGCGGAAGGCATGGTTCAAAATCTAGGACTTCAAGTACCTTTACTACTTCTGCCCATATTAAAGCAGAAGCTGATATGGCTGCTCTTCTTGCTCATCAAAGATTACTCAAGGGAAAACATGATCTGGATCAACAGGAAGAAGAAATAAGAAAAAGTAAAGAGCGATTTGAACTTGAAGTGAAGATAGCAGCATCAGTGCTAAGGTGAATATCCTAAGAGCCTCAAGATGTGGTGTGCAAAGCAGCATATCCAATAAATCTAGTGGTATAGAATCCTATTTAAACAAAATGGAGAGAGGAGCCCATGCTGCTCTTTATGCTGATGCTGATTCATTTGTGCCTTATGGCCAAGGAGAATATGAAAATCCAATCTCAGCCAAAGGTGTTCCTGGGTCTCATTTGACAGGTACTAAGCCAAAGGAAAGGAAATACCATGCCATGAATGTTGAATCACAAATACTCCAGCAGAGACCGACCAAGCTTGGGAGGGTTCAAAACATGAAGCCTGATGTTTAAACATCTCAGTTTGGAGGTGCAAATGCTCCTGTACCAGTCACTGGTAATTTGTTACCCATAATGGGAAGACAAAATGAAATAACTGCTATGCTGGTGCATCAACGAAATCTCTCATCTTTGCCAAACAGAGAAATTCAAGTGTTTGATGGAGACCCTCTACTGTATCATGCTTTTATGAGATCCTTTGAGCGCAGTATTGAAGAAAAGACAGGTAACGCAACCGACTGTCTGCACTTCAAGGAGCAGTACACCAGAGGTCAACCAAGAGAGCTTGTCAGAAGCTGTCAACAAATGGCTGCAGACAGAGGATATAACAAGGCAAAGGCTTTGTTGGAAGAACATTTTGGAAATGAGCAAAAGATTGCATGTACTTATTTGGACAAATCCCTCTCGTAGCCGGTAATTAAGTCAGAGGATGTCAAAGCACTTCAAGCTTATGGTCTCTTTCCAAGAGGGTGCTGTAATAACATGGATGAAATCCAGTACATGCCTGTTAATATGCTGACAGTAATAAAGAAGTTGCCATACAAGCTAAGAGACAAATGGAGAACATTGGCTTGTGATATTCAAGAAAGGCATCATCATAGAACTACTTTTCCTGACATTGTAGGCTTCATTGAGTGTCAGGTGAAAATTTCAGCTGATCCTGTAGTTGGTAACATACAAGATACTCCAAAACAGTGCAAGGCAAAGATGGCAGCAAAGAGAATTAATCAGCATTGCATACAAAGTAAAGGAAGTTGTTTTTCAACTACAGTTACTTCTGTGGATGAAAAGGCCCATAGGAGAAAGGAAGGAGGCTCACTGGACAAAACGGCTTTCCTGTACGGCAAGGGTAGACATACACTGGAGTTGTACTCTTTATTGTACTCTTTATTGGAAAGGAGAGAATGATTGCCTTCTTGAAAGAGCATGGAATCTGTTGTGAGAGTAAACACTGCAGGAGGTGACTGTCATGTAAAGTACGTGGCTCCAGACATCTTAGCATGCTTCACATTCACCTGAAGGACAAGGGAGCAGAGAAGAATCAAGCAGTTACAGATACTGACACAACAGTGAGCAGTGCTCTGGTTGCGGTACAAACTAGTGGTCTTACTGGGGCCGGTGAGCATGACTGCAAACTTTCCATTGTTCCAGTCAAGGTCAAGTCTAAAAGGGTCATAAAATTGTGGAGGCCTATGCCTTTTTGGACCAAGAGAGTTCAGCATCATTCTGTACAATGAGTTTTGATGAATGGGCTGGATATCTCAGGAAGAGGAACCAAGATTTTCTTGTGCACAAGGGGCCAAGAAAAAGTTGTGGGAAGTTGCATTGTATCGGATTTGGAGGTAGCTGGCCTGGACAGGGGCCTCTACTGTGAAATGCCAGATGTTTTTAAACAGAAGAAAATGCCTGTGAGTAGGAGCAATATACCAGGACAGCAGGATCTGTTCAGATGGCCATACTTGCATGGAGCACATCCACCTGAAATGAATTCAGATGTTGAGCTTTTGATTGGCTTGAATGTACCTAGAGCTGATTCCAAATGAGGATGGTGGGCCATATGGTATTCAGACTATGCTGGGATGGACTGTTAATGGGCCGCTTTGTACCGGTGGAGCAGACTGTGAACAACCTAGAATCACTGATAATTGTATCTCAGTTGTGAGATTGGATGAAATTTGGAAGCAGTAGTTTCAAGTAGACTTCCCTGAGTGCAGCCAGGATGAACAGCTGGGTCCATCAAGGAAAGATTGTCAGTTCATGGAAATGATCAAAAACACTGTTAAGCTGGCGGATGGTCACTATAGCATTGTTATACCTCTGAAGAAAAGGGAGGTGAGCATGTCTGATAACCACAAGCTAGCGGAGCAACATGCCCTGAGTCTGAAAAGGAGGTTCCGGAGAGATGCCCCATTTCATGCAGACTATGCTGCCTTTATGCATGACATCATTTCCTGTGGTTATGCTGACAAGGTGCCTGCTAAAGACCTGGCATATAGCCATGGTAAAGTACATGGTATATTCCACACCCTGGTGTATACCATCCAAAGAGGAAGATCAGAGTTGTGTTTGACTGTGCTGCATCATTCCAAGGTAGATCACTGAATATACAACTGCCGCAAGGACCTGAGGCCTCATTTATAAATGTTGCATTGGCACAAAGGAAGGTGTACGCCACTTTCTAAGCAAACCTTGGGATTTATAAAAAACATACTTGATAGGAGAATGTAAGGTCCTCCACAGAGACTTTGACCCATGCGCATACATATAAACTGGAGAAATGAGAAACTGTGACTCCAATGGCAGAAGGATGAAACTTGAGAAACGGTTTGAAATTGATACCATTGTGTGAAATAAATCGAAATATTACTTCTTATGTATTATATAGGAAGAGTTCATTTACAAAAACAGATAAAAGCCATTCTTAAAATGAATACACAAACACCTGTTTGATTGATACTCTCTGGAGTGCACACAAAATAAAGATGATTTAGGATAATAAATGGAGATATCTGTTTTTGCAAAAGAACCCCTCAAATATATTGCACAGTTTAATCGGGAATCATATGTAATTGGATCTGTAATTATTAGACAATAGGCCTACTTGCCTATTATGAAATTCATTCTCATAAATAATAAGGTGAACAGTAGGACAAATTATGTTTAAACTGATGCCATTGTCGATGCGTCAGTTGGACAGATAGGAGTGCATAGTTTCATACTGTACATTGTTATCACGTTTGTTGCGCAGAACAGTCAATGAGCCAAACAGTGCTGCTGTGCGCCACAGTGTGGATGTGACGCATCACTTATAAATACACAAGGTATACCTGGGTCATCCGGTGCGTCTTGCATATCTGTGCCCCCCTCCATCTCCATCACTTCTCCACTTAGGAGGGATTCCCCTATAATTCCTGCAAGTTGCTCATCAAAGGGGTTGAGCTCTGGTGTCCCCTTTTCCCTGCCCGTGGCACAAACACTCTTGTCTGTGTAAGGCTATGTGCCTTCTACTTTTATGTCGGACCACTTTTTTATTTCGTAGAAGGTCTGACCTTCTGAGCAAGCAGCATTCACTGCGTCCACTACATGCTGCCACTCCAAAGCCTTATTGGCATTTGTAATGCCCACACTGTGTCCACCAAACAATATCTTTTTTCTTGCTTCAACCTCCCCAACAAGAACTTCAATTTCACACTGGGTGAAATTCCTTTTTTTAGCTTTTCTGTCAGAATTTTCCATCATTGTCCTCATGTGCCATGTGTGCCATGTGTCATGTGCACCAAATTTCGAGTTGATTGTGATTTATAAAGGGAAACCGGTGTGGGACGTGTGTGCGCACTGTTATAAATCAGAATATTTTTGTTCGTAAACACTTTCTGTGTTTCATCCACACACAATCTTTTGATGTGAATCCTCTGCACAGTTTTAAAAATGCGGCCCCTGATCTCCCCAGCTCATTGATTGGAGTCATAACCAGATTTAGGAAGGAACCTGCTGTTTTTGATGGCAGACACTGAGGCCGTGTTTTATCAGGTGCATGTGCCAGCTAAAGATTCTATCCTGCTACAGTTTCTCTGGTGGCCCGGTGGAGACTTCTCTCAACACATGGAGGAGTACAGGATGCTTGTCCATCTCTTTGGAGCAACCTCATGGTCAAGCTGTGCGAATTTTGCTCTTCAAGTGTGCAGAGGATATCAGAGACTCCTTCAGCCAGCAGGTGGTGGATACTATTATGCACAGTTTTCACCTGGATGACTGTCTTACTTCAGTGGCCTCTGAGTCTCAGGCTGTAGCTCTCTGTTGTGACCTTTGAGCCATTTGTGCCACAGGGGGCTTTCAGCTAAAGAAGTGGATCAGCAACAGTTGAAGTGTGCTGGCTGTAATACCTGAAGAGGAGAGGGCAAAGGAAGTGAAAGAGTTGGATCAGGACTATGACATATTTCCTGTTGAAAGAGCATTGGGCGTACAGTGGTGTGTTCAATCCAATGCATTTAAATTCAAGATCGACCTTTGACCAATAGAGGGAATCTGTCTATGGTCAGTTCAATCTATGATCCGCTTGGTGTATTGGTACCAGTGGTACTAAAGGCCAAACTAATCTTACAGGATCTGTGCAGGAAAGGCCTTGGGTGGAATGACATGATACCTGCACCAATTGCAATGGAGTGGACAAAATGGATACAGGAGCTCCACCTACTGGAGGATTTCAAAGTCAGCAGATGTTTCAAGCCTGTGGACTTTGAAACTGTGACTTCTGCTCAGTTACACCATTTTGCAGACGCAAGTGAGGTTTGTTATGGAACAGTTACCTACTTGCTTTTGCAACACCAACAACACCAATGCACAGCTGTGCAGCATCTTTATTGTCTGAATGGCCAGGGTGGCTCCCTTAAAGCTAATTACCATTCTTGGACTGGAGCTAACAGCAGCAGTGGTAGCAGCACGCAAGGACAGATTGTGGAGAAAGGAATTGCAGATGTCACTGCTTGACTGTATGTTTTGGACTGACAGCACCTCAGTGCTGAAATACATAAAAATGAGACTTCCAGATTTGAGCATTTGTGGCCATCAGGGTCTCAGAAATCCTTAAAATATCTCATGCAGCTCATTGGAGATAAGTGAGCACCTTATGCGACCCTGTAGATCTTGCTTCCAGGGGACTTGGAGTGGAGTCATTCCTCAAGGATGCAGAATAGATATCTGGCCCACAATTTCTGATGCTGCCAGAGGAGCAATGGCCTACAAATCCAGATGGTTTGAAAGAACTACCAGAACAAGATGATCTAAGGTCAAAACATGCATCTTGGCTTATGCTGTTTGTGCTGACACAGTGAGTCAGTTGAACAATTACACCTCATCCTGGAATCATTTGAAAAGTGATGGGCTCACTCAAGGTCATATGAAAAGAAAACAGAAGGATATTCTGAAGAAAGTGCTGCAGAGTGTCAAGGATTTATTCCATGTTTCTCTCTCTGTGGGGGAGCTAAGGGAGGCTGAGCTGGAAATAATCAGATCTTGTCAAAGGAAAATATTCCAGGAGTTTTCCAGCCTCCAAAAGCAACAGAATGTGAAACTGACAAGCCACATATACAATCTCAACCCATTCTTGAAGATGGTACTTGAGAGTTGGTGGACAGTTTAGTAGGGCAGCTATGCCTGAAGAGTCAAAGAATCCAGTCATACTGGCCAAAGATCTGAATATCTCCAACATCATCCTAAGACAAGTGCATAAGGAAGTTGGCCATAATGGTATAACCCACATGATGGCAAGGCTATGCCAGGAGTATTGGATTACAGGCAATGGTGTGGGTAAAAGAAAGATCTTGGCAAAATGTGTGACAGGTACAAGGAGTTCCGGGCAGCCAATAGATGGCAGATTTTCCACGCAATAGGATATCTCCAGATGAACCACCATTTACCTCAGTGGGAGTAGACTGTTTGGTCCATTTCATGTGAAACATGTAAGAAGTCAAGTGAAAAGGTATGGAGTTATATTCACATGCTTAGCTTTAAGAGCTGTGGATAGTGAAGTAGCAGCATCAATGGATTCTGGTTCCTTTATCAATGCCTTATGCTGCTTCATAGCAAGATGAGGACAAGTCAAAGAGCTGTGCTCAGACAATGGTACCAACTTCATCATCACCAATCGAGAGTTGAGACAGTCTATTGAACGATGGAATCATTTTCAGATCCATGAGGAACTCCTACAGAGAGGTATTAAGTGGACATTTAATCCTCCAACTGGTTGCTATCATGGAGGAGCATGGGAGAATCTAATTTGCTCCATTACGAAGGTCCTAAACTCTACTTGATGAGGAAGGTCTCCATACAGTGCTCTGTGAAAAAGAAACTATTCCAAATAGACGACAAATAACAAAGGCATCCACAGATCCTAATGACCTACAGGTTCTCACCTACAACCATCTTCTGCTCCTCAAAGCTCAGCCATTATTGCTGCCTGGTCTCTTTCAAAAAGGAAGACTTGTATGCTGTCCGAAGATGGAAATAAATAAAGTATATGTCCAATTTGTTTTAGAAAAGATGGATGAAGGAGTACATGCCGCATCTTCAGAAGCGTCAAAAGTGGACCAGGGTCAAGTACAATTTAACTCCTGAAGACATCATACTCATTGACTGTTCCAGATAGGAGAGGACTTGTACGACAAGTAAAGATCAAGACCAAGGCAAGCTGTCTGGACAGGCCTGTCACAAAGGTTTGTCTTTTTCAGGAAGCTGGGGAGTCCTGATGGATAATTATTGATATGACTTGTTTTGACATGACTGACTTTGGATGTGACTTCAAGAGTGGTGGTAAAGATCACTCTCAACCTACTATGTACTGGTAACTTCTGGTCTAGAGAAGCTTGAAGTCCTTGGAGTAAAGGACATAGAAATTGAACTGTTCACTTCGATCATTTGTATGTCATCTACAATTTAATTACGGTATTCTGTTTATTATTGAGTTATAATAACTAGGGGCAGGAGTGTAGGAGCAAGGGATGTATTTGGGTTGCACCCCTGTCACTCAGTCACCAATGTTGTGGGTGTGTGTGTGTGTGTGTGTGTGCGCACGCGCACAACACTGGGGTGTAGTAGTAGTATTTAACATCACCAGTACCTGCTTGTTATCAGTTTTGCTTGTAACAAAGAGGGCATGAGGAGGGTGCCATTATTTTCTGTTGACCGCTATCCGCTATTTTTGTCCAGTTTTGCCACAATATCTATGCACAGCATCTTGTAATGTAAAAGTGTTTTTGTGTGCATTTCTACAATTAACACCTACAACACAGCTACGGACTCATGCTCTTGCATTGGACACTCGCTACAACAACCTCTGTTAGTTCTAATTAGAAAGGGTATTCCCACACAGCAATGGCCTGAGTGTGCTCATAAAAGTTGGAAGAGATCACAAATAGCCCATAATTTGGTGAAATTGGAGGAGCAAAAACAAACAAAAACAGTAAAAGCACATAGAAGAACATGTTCACTGAAAACAATACTAAAAACTTTAAAGTGATCTGTATTTGGAAAGAAAGGTGTATAGGCTTTCTCCTTTGTGACAACATTGCAAGTGGGCTGCATTTTCTTTGTACATGTACAAAACAATTTCAGAAACTGATTCAATCATAATTATTGAGTCAGTTGGTTATGTTTACTACTTGTTGGCTGGTGGTGCCTGTTGGGCTTCACTGAATTAGTCTAAATTGTGTCTCCACTGACACAATGCTGACAGCATTACCCTTAAGTTAAACCACTTTGATCACCATAAAGGCTTAATATAATTCTTCCTTTAGTCCTAATATTCCTTAAGAAAATTGGTTTAGTTAATTCAAGACTATGTTAAATCTAAGACTGTTCTTTACCTTGTCTAATTTGTTTGAAAGGACATTTTGTCTAGAACTTTTCCTAACCTCAATTAGCCCAAATATTTATGAAAGAAATTATACCAAATCATTCAATCATTATTGCAACAGCCACGTAAAGGAAAGTGGTTGACAACATTCAGGAAAAAACACTGTAAACATTGATTTGTTCAGTTTCAGTTCATCACATTATGAATTCCTCCAGCTCCATCTGATTTTTTTTTAATGGGTGCACAAATTATATGCGATGCTGTCTTCCTGTTCTGTTTGACTGTCAGAGGACATCCAGTTTAATACTTATTGAAGGCCTCAGAGACAAGGGGTGAAAATATTTTTATATTTTATCGTGATATAACAGGCACTGTGTTTCAAGATCATGAAGTACAGTTGTAATCACAAAGGAAAAAGTACATATACCAGACTGTCTTCTTGTGATGAAAATGGGTGAGATTCATATGTGAAATTCTTTGCTAATTAACAGAGAAATTGTAACAAAAAGTACTAACAGCTACAAAAATCACTGAAGCTTTTCTCTCCATTTCACCACCTCTCTACCCTTTGTACAAGTTTCTGGCTGATATACAGGATTTGATTTCATCACTCACTCATTTAAATTAATACATTGGATCTTTTCTATGTTCATTGTTACTGTACATGGTTAATTTCCCATGTACTACTTTCCAATTCATTCTGTAAACACTAAAAACTTCAAATGCCTCATCAGGACAGACAAATGTGTCAAGTGATTGATTATACTATTATCATAAGACTGTCAACAAGATCCTTGTACCATGTTTGCTCAGTGAGTTATGATAGTTGTGTAGCGGTGCATCTCTTTACCTCCAAAATAACAAGATATAGTATGTCATCAGTGGTCAGAGTACTGAATTTGTGAGGTGTTCAAAGTATTTGAAAACTATTACTAACTCAAATTATTTTTCTTTTTTCTGTTTTTAAACAAGAATTGTAGCATTTTTCTAAGAGTTTAAGTTGTTTTAGTCTGAATAGAGCTCTGATCTTTAATAAAATGTATGCTCAGTATATTTTGTGACCACAGGATGGCAGCAGAAGCTCACACTGGTGGGTATCAGGCAGACCATCTGTCCATGAGGTGTAAGGCTTCTACATTTCTTAGTATAGGCCTACTTTATTTGGATAGGTTGACTTGCTTCAAGTCTACCAATCAGCTGAGTGGGAGGCAGTTAAAGAGCATGACTAGTCACCAGTAGTGTGGATATCACTGCCCAAAAGACAGAAGGACTCCCTGTGACACTGACCTCTAAATTACCTTGTATTGCATGTTATAGAAAAAAATCATATTTTTTGATTGTGTGAAAAGGGTTATTTTGTATTTGTGAAGTAAAGGTATATTTTTTAAATTACATGTTCGGGGTGTCCTTGTAGGACAAATCAACCATCTCTGCCCTTTTTCTGTTCATGAATGCTCTCACAGGTGTACATTATAACACTGTTTGAAAGTATATATAAATACAGTATATTGTGCCGTGCAATATTCTAGCTTAGTGAAAAAGACACTTAAATGGGTTTGAATTTGACATAATCACAAGCAACTTACAGTTATGCAGGTCTTATACATGTTTTAGAATGCCCTTAGACCACTGAAGTAACCTACATCCATCTATATATCTATCTGTTGCTTGTGGTAACTGTGACATCAGCACTAAGAGTATTCACCTTTTCCTGACATAAATCCTCTTATGAAAAGTGAAATAGTTTCTAAATCTGCTTGCAAGTTTCTTGTTTAAGCACCAGTTTCTATATTAAGGAGGTGATATCCTGATATTGGAGACTAACAAATGTACAGCAAAATCTCAGATCAGTTTCCATCAAATCCTGTCCAGTTATGTGTCTGTAGTTTTTGACAGTTCTTCATAACCGGTATATACAGTTTGTTGCTGTCTCGTTGAAACATGAGACATCAAAAAATAACCACAACTGACTCAAAATACAGGAAATCAGATTCAATCATTCGTATAATATTTGACTTTATTTTTGTGTCTCAGATGCAGAAATGTTTTCTAATTCCAATAAATCGGTTTCCTGCAGAATTCATTTCTTATTTTATACACCGAAAAGACATTATTTTCCACAAATTGCAAATCTTTTTTGCTCACAAAATATTCTACTCTGTTATGTTTTATTTTTTTAAATTACTGATAGTTTTGTAAAATTCCTGTACAACCACCGACAAGTTGTTCTGTGTGTGTGTATAAAAGTGAAAAAAAATTATAATATAAGATATGATCCGGATTTGTCTTTATTTCAAAAGATGATAATGGAAAAATTAAAAATATTAACAACATAATATTCAGTGGACATAACTTTTCCAAATGTACACTTTATTTTAAACAAAAGTACAAAAACAAACATCAGATATTTACAATACTTGCATGGCAATGTTCACTTTCTTTGGTCATTCTTCCAATTTGATGGTTTTACACAAGTTAGGCAACAAACAGCAGCTTGGAGGTCTGAGATTATCACATGCTGAATCTATTATTCAACCAGATGCAGAGCAACCTACTGATGACTTGGAAATTAATTACATTTTTTTTGTAAAGTCTGCAAGCAATTTATCAACTATTTTAAATCCAAGATATGAATTATGTGACAATTATTGAATTTGCCTACCAGGATATTTAATCTTGTACAATATAAATAGCAAAAAGAAAATTAATCTCACATACTTCACAATTACATCCTGGTCTGATACATTTTCAAATTTAGTAAATGCTCTTAAATGACCAAAATTGTGACATGTACAGCTGCGCGTATTCATTCGTATTCTACACAAATTTGACATAAAAACATGAACCCTAGTGCACATCACAATCTGAAGCAACTACAGGTAGATTCTCAAAAGAAGGCAAAACATATCACAAGAGCTACTTTCAGGCAAACGTCCTGTCCACTCTGTGTGTTCAATTACAAAATTATGCCATAGCTACACAATAAACAATCATATGGAGCTCAAATTAAGAATTCACTTTGACATTTAAAACAAAATCCTTTCACTGCTACAGTTTAAAGGACTTTCTCTTAGGAACAGTAGAAACAAACAAAGGCTGTATGTAAAACAATCTGCGCAACCAAATTAAAGCCAGTAAAATGAGTTGAGTTATGCTATACATTCTCTCAATAATCTACCTGCTTGTGTCATACAGTGGTTATGTCCAATGTACAGTACATTTGAAAAAGAGACAAGCAAATTGAACTGAGTTTCTTTCATTTTCTCTCCTGGTACTTTGCAAAGACATAATTAAAAAACAAAAATCATGTAACACCAAAGAACTCTGTGGCACATCACCTACTTCCTGCAATGTGACATGTAAATCATATTACCATCTACAACTAATGCCGAGTATAACAATATACCCTTAGCCCTTTCAGGAATTTCATCTCAATTTCAACATTTTTATGCCTGAATGAACAAACTGAAATGTACACAACGAAATAAACAGATTTTGTACACTGATGTTGAAGGCAGAGGTTGTTTGACTGTGATGAAAACTAAAAGCGATGGCTGTGAAAGTCAAACATAGACTAATGCAGGCCTACACATCCTTACAGCAAAGGCAACTGGTCTAGTAGTAATTTTACTTGCATCAACTAACAAACCAAAATTTTCTCAGTTTCCCAAATTTCATTCTAACAAACATGAATTCTAATAGTAGACAAGTTTACACATGTATCAGTAGTGCAGACAGGTTAGGTATATCACATACAGTATCCATTTGTTTTTTTTAAGGATTGGAAGGGTGGGGTTTGAGGGGCTTGGGCGGTGTTTGGATATGCTTTTTAGTAAAATTCTCCCTGAAACCAAATCCAAACTGTCTTCTTCCCAATGTACACTTGTTTTTTTTTCTTTTCCCAAAGACAGAGATGACGAGAAATGTGCAAAAGTTCCATGGTCTCACTGCAAAGAAAAGATCGAATGAAAACAGTGTTATTTGAAACTGAATGACATTGTTAAACTTTATTTAAGCGTATGGTGGCAATGTTCTGTTCTCTACCTTTCACATTCCCAAATGGTTGCCGTTTCTTTACACCTCAGCTTTTTGGCTGTTCTCCTCCACTTTTTCCTCCAGTTTTTTCTCCTCCTCAGAAGACCCATTCTCCTTTTCACCAGTCTTCCAGCTTCCTTGCCTGTTTAGAATAAAACTTTGTTACCTAACATGTTGATAATCCTTCAACGGCCACTGCCCCAGGCCCGCCTAGACCTCAAGGAACCATTAAAAAGCCCAGAGTTATTGTGGTGAATTCAATTAGAAGAATAAGTTCAACATTTTGGGAAATACACTTATACGCTATATGGCAAATGAGCATCTCATCTATGAGATTTAGATAAGAAGATTGATACCTTTCTTATACCTGTCTGACAACTATGAAGCTGAAGCCAGGAGACTGTTAGCTTAGCTTAGCTTAGCTTAGCTTAGCAGAAAGACTGAAAGCAGGGGGAAACAGCTAGCATGGCTCTGTCCAAAGGTAACAAACAATCCGTCTACAAGCACCCCCTAAACTCAGTGATTAACACATTATTACTCTTTAGTTTAATCTGTCAAAAATGAAGTATCAAAACAAGTTATTGTTTTACAGTTGGTTATGTGTCAGACTATTTCTTGGCCAGGTGCAGTGAAACCTTGTGGTAACCACAAGACTATGGTCCAGTACATCACACCCCTGTAAAACCACAACCAGTCTTTTTTACACTAGTTAGCTATTTCCCCTTGCTGTCAGTGTTTATGCTAAGCTAAGCTAACCTAACCATCTCCTGGCTGCAGCTTCACATTTAACAAGAGTGGTATCAATCTTCTCACCTAAATCTCTGCAAGAAAGTGCATTTCCCTAAATGAATTTTGAATTTGTTGCAAATATTAAAAATGTGCTCCATTTAAGTACAATATTATCAATATAGGCAGGTAGTGCATTGTTACTTCATCTTGTGGCCCTGTATCAAAATTTTGTTTTGGCACCTTAATTATTTTATTTTGTGCTCACATTGTGCTTGTTCCTAAATAAAGTTGTGTTTAATTAAATCAACACAAACTAATTTACACACAGAAAACCGGACACCAGGTGGTATTATTTCAGGCTAAGACAGGTTAACTTTACCTTGCGAGGCAGCTGGATTTGCAAGATCACAACATCACAAGATTGCACAAGAATCCATCTTGTCAGGCTTCAAGTTATGCGAACAACCGGTGGTTTGGACCAATCAGTGTTGTGAATCCAGTTGCCTCGCAAGGTAAGACGGTGATAGACCGTGATAGACAGATGGTATTTTTTGAAAGTGCCTGCCCTTTTCCAAACAGTTTCCATGGACGACTTCTCAGATGGTTCTGTGTAACAAACCTTCTGGCGCGTCAGTTTAAGGTTAACTGGCCATTGGCAAATTAAGTCAATTTGCGAATTTAGACCTTTTAACCAAAATAGGACAATTATTATGTTACAGTATTAGGATTCTTAGAAAAGGTTAACATTGATTTCTTACTTGGATTTCTTCATGTAGACCCAGTATGCCACGCCTATAACCATACTGGCGACAAGAAGGCCGACTACAACTCCAACTACCAACTTGGTTTGGTCATTATCATCCGATTGGTCTGTAATAGAGATAAAACAGAACATCAGACACCAGAGGGAACATTTCAGTATGAAACTCCAGCCTGAGTGAATATAGGAAAGAAAAAAAGATAATAATTATTAGCAATAAATGCATTGATGAATGAACACATCCGCACTGTATATGATTATGACTCTTTGAGTTAAATGTTAATGATATTCTTAGTTTATGACTCATTTCATCAGCCAGTGAGGTTATGGACAACGCTGACATTTTGTCAGGATGCTGGTAGCTCCATTCCTTCTTCATATCTTCACTTTCATCATCACAAAACACACTGTCCAAAGATTGATTTCCCAGTTGTAGAGTTGTGTGGTAGTGTAAGGTAAATATTTGATAAAGAGTCTTCTTTCAGTGAACATTTGATTCCCCCATAGTCTTTACTCACCCCCCTCCCAACGTTTCTTACAAGCAAGGAGACTTCTACAACTTACCTTGTTTATCCATTCTCACCTCCCCAAATACTGAAATCAGATATAAAATAAAATTAACGTCCAACCAAAAGGAAAAAAACTAAAAGAAACAAGCTTGATGTCCAGAGAAATTTCTTCTCTACTACTTCTACTTCTACTTCTACTTCTACTACTGTTGCATGCAAGTAGTTCAGAGAGGGAACAGATCAAATCCAGCATCCCAACATACACACACTGAGGGAAGGGGGAAAAAAGAGGTGAAATGTTGTCCCAAACACACAGGGATGAGTAAGCAAGACAGAGCAAAGGATGGTAGTAAACACTGCACGCTTTTGGACAACAGTGTGAACCGAGTGCTAAGTGCATGCATCAATTACATTTGGTTACATGATTGATGTAGTGATAGTAAGAAAGTTGGACCTTCACTCAGTGATCATCAAAAGACAAACAACCACCAATATAAAAAGCAGGATTTATTTTTGCTTTTCTAACTTAATTTACACATCATGTATTTATGTATGTTTTTCTTATTATCTTTTATCACTTATTTTTCCCTAACATTTATTTGATACTAAAAGTATCAAATAAACTAAAGAAATTGGCTGATTGTACAAAGTTTATGTCAGAAAGGTTTATGTGAGCCCAAATGGTGTGTAAAAACATAACTCCATAGATAAAAAACAGCTAAATTAGGTGGTTTACCCTTAAGTACATACCTGTAAATTACTGTAGTTTTAACATAAACAGCTCGGTATTATGTCAAGTCAGCATGCAGACAGAGAGTTAGTGAGTAGAGTAGGAAAACATCTACAAAGGCAGATTAGTGTTAGAGTTGAGTTAGGTTTTAGGGAAACTACGATGTAGAGAGAGATGAGTGGGCTGTATTACCACTTTTGTACTTACAGGATGACACATTTATATCCTTGGTATCCATGCCAAACTCATTGGACACCGTACAAGAGACAGTCAGATTTGCAGTAGGCACAACTGCGATCTTGTGAGTTATCTTGCCATTGATGAAGGGACTCTCGTCAAGCTGAACAACGTGAGGGAAAGAAAAAACAAATATTAGTAATTACATATCTGGCTTGACACTATGATTTGATCTGAAAACCCAACTGTGTAGAATAAGCCAAAATCAGCAGTGGCATAAGAAGTATTCAGATCCTTTAATTAAGTAAAAGCACCAATATAATAAATATTAAAATTCAAAATGCTACTTAAGTTAAAGTGCTTAAAGTATAAAAAGTAAAAGTGCTGTAGAAAAATGGCTCCTGTGACTGTTACATTATGATAAAGCACATTATTAGATTGTTAATTAGTTTGTTAACAGCTACAGCTGTCAAATAAATGTAGTTAAGTAAAAAGTACAATACATCCCCCTAAAATATAGTGAGTTAAAAGTATAAAGAAGCATTAAATGGTTGGTACAAGTACCTCAAAACTGTACTTAAGCACAGTGCTTGAGCACATGTACTTAGTTGCTTTCCTCAACTGAAAATTAGGGTAGTGTACAGTATGTAGGGCACTCTTTTCTACCACTAGGGGGCGATGTTGGATCGATATGTGCTTCATTCTTGACATGACAAAGACACAGCATGTGCCTCTGGGATGTAGACACTTGAGTCTAAGAGGAAAACTCCAGACACAAAGACAAACTGACAACACCCTTTTCACATCCTCTACATATACAAGAGGATGTGGCAATTTTTTAAATACCCATTACTAAGCCTGTATTCAAATCTTACATTATTCTCCTTGAATAGATGTTAAAGAGAGGAATGAAAAAATATAAACTTTTGAGTGAAATATGTGCTATCTCCAAAATGCATTGTCCTTCAGTAAAAGAGGTCTGTGCACCTTTGTAGTTGATTCATTATTACACACAGATTCAAGTTTTGGGGTTGTTTTTGAGGTTAAACACTGACTAAAAGGACTGAAAAGATTTGTAACCATCCTACACAAATAGACCACAAATAGACTATAACCACACACACCCTCAGGTACATGTAATTCACACTGCTTCACTGAGTAGTTCTGTTATCAGAGTATATTCAGGTACACTACAGAAAAGGGGCAACTTTTTTGTCTTCATGGCAGTCACAAAATACTGTGTTTGAGCCTCAGAAAAAATAAAGAAATGTGGTCTTTCAAAAACACTGGGCACAACCACCTAGAAATGTTAGGACCAGATAAGTTCACAAGTGCGGCAGCTGGGGAAAATACTAACTATCACACACGTAAGAGGGAGTACTCACTCATTCTGCAGCACAGAGTGAGTGGCAAAGCAAAGCATGAACTCTCTCCGGACCAAGACACTTCCACAACTTGGATTTTTTTTTTTTTTTGCCTGCTTAAACAGACTGCCTCTATTTACTCCCACCTTCCCATCTCTGCTGATGTTATTCATAGGTTTGATGTGAGGAAAGCAATGCCATTACATTTAAACAACCATATGAGCATCTTAGTGGATCGTCTTCACTGTTTAGAGTGCCTGCTTGTTCAATGTAGAAACAAGTGTATTTTCAGAAGTGGTTTGATCAACCAGACACCTGAATAGGTCTAAATATAATCACAAACTATATCCTGATGTAGTTGCAATTGAAGCCAAAATTGCCTTCAAATTACCTGCTGCAGATAGAAATCTTTTACAGCATGTCTTGGCTACTTTGTGGACCACATACAGTCACTGTTTTGTTACCTACAAATTTCACTGCTGCAGTTGTTGCTACAGGACAAACCCAATGTCCTCTTACCAGGGCTGCTGCACACTTTTTGAAATCAAATTTAAGGCTTTTTAAGACTTTTTAAAGACCTCAACAGAGAAAATGTAATACTCTTTCCACAGCAAGGCCTGGTGCAGGGCTGAGCTTTATGTTTGAAATGAACTGGACAATATTGATAGAGATATTTTTCTGATGTTTTCGTATCTCCATATAACAATCATCTGTAAAATCTCATAAAGTAATCAAATTAATGGCAAATGCAATGAACTGTGTCCTACTGTTACACTTTACTTTAGATATATGCATTTTAATTTAAAATTTTAATTACAATTTGCTTGGAATTGTTAAGTTTGACAACATTGTGTAAAACAATAAAGCTGTTCTGGTCGTTCTCGCACTCACAGAGTTGGCTATAGTTAATTCTCCACATTAAGACACATACATGTTATAGCATATATACCTTTCATTCACTTCAACAGTCCATTAAATCTGTAAATACCAGCTAAGCAGTCACCAAATAAAAGTCTGCTCCTCTCCTTCATGTTGGCCGTTGTTGCTCCGCACTAAAAACATTATAATCCAGATTCTTGCAACTATCAGAAATAACAGAGGACTTTGTGTCTTCTCTGAGCCCCCCTGGCTAAGTGTCTTTAGCTGAGCATCATCTGTAATGTTTTGTGCACTTCTTTAATCCTGTTACCTTCATGAGAGCAGGTGGTCTGTGGAGAACCAATCGAAACATCACCAGAAAAAGAAAAGAAAGAGCTGGACTGGAGTGAGTCACAACCAAAGACATTTAAGTAATTGAATCTTGTGGTTGGATGTTTCTCATGCAACTAGGCATCACCTCAAAATTTAAGGCCTACCATCATTAAAAATAAGACATTTTTAAGACATTTTATGACCTTAAATTCTGAAAATCTAATTTAATTGACCTTTAAAGGATCCGCAGGACCCCTGTCTTACATAGGAAGGCCATGGTCACATGAATCTCTATGACAACCAGTATGGATTTATCAGCGAAAGAATGACTGCTTTAAAGCAAACATCATTCAGAATGCTTCATTCAAAGCATCCTGAATGATATGTTGAAAACTTTATTACAGCCTTTAGGACCTGAAGTATCAAATCATTTGTTAAAGCTGATATCCATTATGTGTTTTTATTTCTGAAATAGCTACATTATGTCTTAAAACACAAAGTAAACCAGCATGTGTTTTGCTACTGAGAAAAAAAACGTCTTGTCATGACTATTTGGGTTCTGACTGTCCTGGCTGAAAATGACATGTAAGCCTTTTCTGGGTGTGACAAATTTCACAACATGTTGTTTGTTTGCTTTCTGAAATCAAGCGTAAACCCAGCCGTATTGCACTTTCCGAGCTGGCACACAGCTGTGATGGCTGATTCCAATAAAAAGGGCAGGCTTCTACTACCAAATATAACCTGCCACAGTGACTCTTAAATTGTTGCTGTAAAAGTTGTCAACAAGTGAAAAGATACAGAGTTTTTGAAAGCAAAAAGCTTTTTGCAAGAAGGGGAATTATGGCATTGAATATTCACATTCACAAATCTTCAGCATTGGCAGGTGCAAAATGTTTTTTTTGCAACCAAAAGGAAATGCTGCAGACAGATTTAAACACCACAAATTGGACAGTCTCACCTGTCAGATTTGCTAAATTATTGTGAAGCCTCATTCACAGCTCCCCAATAAATCACCTCCTAAAACTGGTCAAAACATCATGCCTATGGTATGTTTTTTTTTAATGTACTGACTTTGTGCCATGTGTTTCCAGTTTACTTTTGTTTTGAGGAGCTCGTTGCTCTGGTGTTGAGACACCATAAACAAACTTACCTAGAGAAACAGTGAGTATGTTGGCATTCGCATGCTATATTCTACCAAATTATATTTTATTAAGGAAGGACTTAATTATATCTATCTATATATAGAAAGTGCTGGGAATCTCAGCAGATGGCACATGGTTTCACAGAATCTTGTGAAGCATAGGTGATGTGTGATATCTCATCTATCACTCAGGCAAATTTAAAGTATCCCAACCCAAACATCTGTCTTTACAACAAAACTGGTCAGTTGTAACAGTTGTCAATTCATACATTCAAACTTTTATCATTTTGTCAACATAATAATAATATTTTTGTGAAATTAACCTGAAGAATTACTACATTTACATTTACAAATACAGTACTGTGTTTATTACTGTAGGCACAGTATGTTTCCACAAGGCTTCAAGCCTGGAAAAATGTGAGTGCAATTTTCTGTGCTCCGGCAGGAAGGGCACTGAGTGTACATGAAAAAGTGAAATGTTCTTGTAACCACAATGACTAAATGCATGTACAATTATAGAAAATTCATAGATATGACCTTCAGAGATTGCAACAATTATTATAGGAGGAATTTCATAATATTATTATAAGGGCTACTGCTGTATAAGATGTGTGTGTGTGTTTGTGCATACCAAGGTGCCATTGATGCTCCAGGAGACAGCCGGCTTTGGAGAACCTTCAGCCACACAAATCAAGACTTTATGTTGGCCATCTTCACCGCGCTGTTTGGACAGCTGTTTGATAACTGGAGCACCTGCAACAGGACGTAATTCTTCAGATACATCAGAATAAAAAAAGAATATTTGTAATACTGTTGTTGTATTACAATCATGGACACACCCAAAATGACATGAAATCTTTTGACATTTTGGGATATACACTTATTTGCTTTCTTGCACAAAGTTAGATGAGAAGCTTGATAACCGCTCTCGTGTCTGTATGATAAATATGAAGCTACAGCTAGCAGCCGATTAGCTTAGCTTAGCTTAGCATAAAGAATGAAAACAGGGAAACTGTTAGCCTGAGTGTGCAAAGGTAGTTAAATCCACCTACCAGCACCTCTGAACTTCACTAATTTAGCTGTTATAATTTGTTTGTTTCATACATGAAAAAACACAAGTGTAAAGATGACATGTTGTCCTTTTGATGTTGTGTACTTTTGTGAACTATGAACAGAGGAAAACAAACAAGGACATTTCCTAAAATATCCGAATTTCCTTTAAAGAGTGGATGTGCCAGAATTTTCTTCAATTAAACAAAGATAAACTGAAGTAATTGTTTTTGGAGCCATGGAAAAACGATTAAGTCAGCACTCAGCTTCAATCAATAATGTTAAAAACCACAAACCAGGCCAGAAATCTTGGTGTAGTCATGGACTCAGACCTGAATTTAAACAGCCACATTAAGACAATTACAAAGTCAGGCTACAATCACCTAAGGAATATATCAAGAATTAAAGGACTTATGTCTCAGCAGGATTTGGAAAAACTTGTCCATGCATTTATCTTCAGTAGACTCGACTACTGTAACGCTGTCTTCACAGGTCTCCCTAAAAAATCGATCAGACAGCTGCAGCTCATTCAGAACGCTGCTGCTCAAGTCCTCACTAAGACTAAGAAAGTGGATCATATCACTCCAGTTCTCAAATCTTCACACAGGTTTCCCATCTGTCAAAGAATTGATTTTAAAAATACTGCTGTTGGTTTATAAAGCACTGAATGTTTTGTGATCTTCTGCTACCTTATGAACCATCCAGACCTCTCAGGGCGTCTGGGACAGGTTTGCGTTCTGTTCCCAGAGTCAAAACTAAACATGGAGAAGCAGCATTCAGTTTATGCTCCATATATCTGGAACAAACACCCAGAAAACTGCAGGTCTGCTGCAACTCTCAGTTCTTTTAAAATCGAGGCTGAAGACTTTTCTGTTTGCCGCTGACTTTGATTTCAAATGAAATCAAATAATTATTCATTTCATACACTGCGGTGTAACTTATTTTCCTGTTTTATCTGTCTTATTCTATTCTAGCTTCTTTTTATTTCCAATTTAACACCTTTTAATTGTATTTAAATGTCTTTTTACATTGCCTTGTGTTGCTTTTTTAATCTGTCTTGATGCCTTTTATGCTCAATGTAAAGCACTTTGAATTGCCTTGTTGTTGAAATGTGCTACACAAATAGATTTGCCTTGCCTTTAAGCCCTTACCTTCAACAACAAGCTCAAAAGAAGCTTTTCGTCTGAGGGGCCCCATCGTCACCTCACACTCGTAGAGGCCAGAGTCCGAGTAGGTCAGCTTGCTAAATTGGGGCTCTTTGTCCAGTTTAACATTATCCTAATTAAATAAAGAAAAAAACAGCATTTTCAATAACAAGCACAAACTTTATTTCATTGATTGAGGCATTGTGATACAGAGTGTGTTTTTACCTTTGTCCAGGAGACCTTTGATTCCCCGGAAGCGCCGATATGGAAAGTTAGATTCAAGGCCTCACCAGCACTCTTGACAATATTCCCAGTGGGGATTAAATTGATGTCTAGGTCTAAACGAAAGAAGATGGTGAAAAGATGATACAGAGGCCTGACAAGGGTTGATACATTCCTGTCGTTAAACACACAACCCTGCACTTGGCTCACAGCACTGCAGATGCAGCTTATTAGATGCAGTGCGGTTTACACAACACTTTTCTTCCCAAAGCACAGGAGGACAGGTAGGCTGGTAAAGAGATAATATTTGATGAATATCATGCCATGTTTTGAAACTGAGAAAAATCTTCGAAAGGTTGGAACTCCGTGTTTGAAAGCTTAAAATCTAATAAAAAAAAGGTTTTGCAAGAAGTTTTGAAGGCTTGCATAATGTTTTGACAGGCTGAAAAAAAATTCAGATCTCTGCAAATATTATTTTGTATTTGAGTTTTCCTTCTTCACAACTACAGCACTCTTTTTACAGTGTTTCTCCAACACATTTGCAGAGTTTCAAATCTGTCACTGTTCTCCTGTTGTATTCGTTTATTTACCAGGTTAGAAACCTTATAAATGGTGATCTGAAAACTGGTGCAATGTTGGGGAAAAAAGTTTTGAAATGTTGAAGCTTGAGTTTCAAAAGGGTAAATCTTTTTTTTTTTTTTTTACTTTTGTGGATGTATTTTGCACTCGTACTGCAGACTGTTCTGTCAGAGCTGAGTTTACAACACCCACTTTTCAGAGATCTGCCCACAGAGTTGCAAGCTTGCGAGTCATGTGATTTCTGGAAGCGTTGTCTTGCTGCTTCTAGTATGAAACTTGGAAACAGACCTACTGAGGAGAAAAAAAGGGATTCTGGAGGCAGGGGCTGAAGTACAGTCCAATCACATGTTGTATTTTCTGGGTTAGGTGGGATTGACAGTGACTGGCGCGCACAGGATACACAAACAGGATGCACGGTTCTCTGTGCTGTCTGGCTGTCCAGAATTTGCCAGCTGGTTGGCAGCATCATCTAATTATGAAAAATTTATCAATTTTCAAAGGCACTGAAGAATGTATGATCACTGAGAGTAATTTCATTATGTTTAATGTTAAGTTTTTAGGTTCATGAGATTACTTACCAGAGGAAAATAAATCACAGAAGTAGGCTGTCAAATTGAGTTCATTTAGATTAATTAATCATAAAAATAAGAACATGTTAAAAAAACACAAATAAATGCATATAATATTAGCATTGTTGCTTGCAGTATTTCCCCTGGATTTTTTATCTTGATTTACTTATTTATTCATTGCAGTAGGTGCATACCCATCCACTCTTTAAGTGGGCCAAGATGTAGCCAACCGACCTCTTGCAAGAGTTATAGGTAACCTACAGACTAATTGTGATGGGTGTTAGATATATTTGGTGGTATGGTTCTCTTCTGGGACCTCCATGCCCATACATGGGAATTCATAGGCAGGGAGAGCAGCAGCAAAGACCCCCAATGGGAAACAGAAGAGAGCAGATAACAATAACATCAGCAATGACAATGTTTAATTCAGATTATTTCATGTAAAGGAGGAGCTGGGGCGGTGGTGGGATTTGCACAGCGGCACGCGGAGGAAGCAGCAAGGGTAGGCAGGCAAGAGCAGTTTAAATAGGCCGCCCTGTATGACATTTGCCAATTGAATGCACAGAAGGGAACCAGCTGAGGCATCAGCTGGCGGGGGCTGCTTGAGATTAGCTGGCTGTGAAAGGATGGAGCTGGCTATGAAATCATCTGGCTATTAGCTGATGTGGGCTGAGCTTGACTGTAGCCTGCCAGACCCAACACTATACGCTCAATATTGCTTTGCAGGGACACAGGGATTATGCTAAATAGAAAAGCTACCATGAGCTACCAGCTCAATTTAGACAGTCTGCTTACTTACATACAATGACTAGCTATTATTTATCAACACTATAGCTCCCACATTTTGATGCCATACCCATGGCCCTGCATAGACCTAATGATGAAGAGTTCAGACAAAGTGCGACACCTGCTGGTCAGGTTGTGCAATAATAGTTTTTTGGTATGTGGTTCAACTCTGTTCCACTGTTCTTAACTGTCTTTTTACACCATCTGTAGTGTTAATAAGGAAAAACTGAGCTTGCTCTTTGACTTTTGAAAATAGATATGATGCTTTATGGTAAATCAACTTTATTATTGTACATGTGGCCAAAAATAGGCTATTTAGTGAATATTTACCTGTTGTATTTCACGCTGACATTTTTACTGCACTAATTAATTAGGTGTCTAGCATAGCTGTCAGCGCATAACATTAAAATCCATGGTCAAAGGAAAGATTTAACAATGCAAGGTAAAAATCTTCATTTTGAAAATATTATGGTATTGGTTTACTATTTGAAAAGAATAAATACAATAAAATTGAGAACTGATTTGTATATGTAGCCCATAATTCTCAGTCATGAATTAATGGTTATGAGCATCATAACACAGAGAGTTTTTATACATTTCTATGTGTGGTCCGACAATTATTAAACTACTCGATTCTATGATCTGCAGGGTTATGACCATGGCTCACTATGCTACAAATGATAGACTAACACCTTTGTTATTCCTAGTAGGGCTGTCAATCATTAAAATTTTTAATTGAATTAATTACATGATATGCTGATTAATTAATAGAATTATTTGCAAACATAAAGACAATTATCAATATTTGCTTAGAAAAGCCCTCAAATAAAAATACTCAAAACCATGAATTTATTTTGGCACATGTGTAAAGCATTGATTAACATAAGTTTATCACTTAAGCCGGTGTTTCTCTACCATAGGCAGTGATGCGCCCATCACTCAGACAGGACCATCCAACACAAAATCTGAGTATTTGTGCAGACGATCCTGAAATAATTTTAAACTCGTCATAAAATGTTTACCTATGGAAAACTAT
The DNA here is from genome assembly GCF_910596095.1 of Thunnus maccoyii. NCBI lineage: Eukaryota > Metazoa > Chordata > Actinopteri > Scombriformes > Scombridae > Thunnus > Thunnus maccoyii. The sequence continues at coordinate 22,105,717 of NC_056538.1, forward strand.
CATTCATTCATTAATTTGTTAATGTGTATTTTTGCATAAAACAAAACTGAAAAGCGACACAAACTGCAGCCTCTCTGTTTATCAAGGTGAGGCAACACACTCTTCCAGGGAACACCGACTAGTAGTGATGCTGAGCTCAGGTGAGATATGTGCCAGCAGGCGGACTGACAGTCACAAACCTGCTGTGACTTCAGACAGATGCTGTCAGTGAAATGAGCAGAGCCACAAACAACTGACTGAACCGATAACTGAACACCTGTGCATTTGGTCAACTTAACAGCATAATTTAACTGTATTTTAGATGCTTCCTGAATGATTCCGTAGGCTAAACCTGACAGGCACATGTCAGTTTTGCTGACCTGACAACACATATAACAGCAGTTCTCCCACCACCCCCATGGGAACCAGCACCAACCACCATGTAATAATAATAATAATAATAATAATAATAATAATAATAAGCAGCCCTAATTCCTTGCTTTATTTTCCTCTGGTAAGTAATCTTATGAACCTAAAAACCTAACATTAAACATAATGAAATTACTCTCAGTGATCATACAGTCTCCAGTGCCTTTGAAGATTGATACATTTTTCATAATATTTTTCATAATGTCAAAACATTATGCAAGCCTTCAAAACTTAGTTTCAATCTTGCAAAACCTTTCTTATTAGATATCAAGCTTTCAAACACTGAGTATCAACCTTTTGAAGCTTTTTTTTCAAGTTTCAAAACATGTTATGATATTCATCCTAGATTACAGGCAAAAAAGGAAATTACACCAACAATGATGCTGCTGTGTGGCAAAATTGCAGTAATTTCTATTTTTCAAGAAATACAGCATGTTTTGGTCTCTTACAGTTGACTGTGATGTCCTTAGAAGCTTCCATCGAGGGGTCATCAATGAGAGAGCATTTGTATTCACCAGTGTTGTCACGTGAGACATCGCTGATGGTGTAAGTATTTGTGTTCTCCACTTTCACCATCTCCCCCTTCAAAGACAAACAATTGAACAATGGCAGGGGATTAGTTTATGATACTTTATTGAAGAAAAACAAGCAAATAAATCTATAGATGCAATTCTGTAATAATCACAGATAGAGGAAATATTAATGAGCATGTGTACCTTAAGGTGGAAGTTAAAGCTTGTAGGAGCTGGGTTACCATCTGCCACACACTTCAGAGTCACATTGTCTCCTTCGACAAGAGGGTCCTGAGCAATGACCTGAAGGACGACGTTCTCTGTAGAGTCTGTGCAGAAAACAGAAAGATAGAAAGTCAGAGAGGGGGATGTTTGTGAGGGTGGAGGGTGTATCAAGTGGAGCGTGTGCCCCCAACAGCTGACTGCAGGGACTGCAGAGACCAACCATGTCAGCATGCTACAGAGAGCTCAAACTTCACTATTGGCTATGAACAACTTCAAATTCGCAGAGATGGGTGAAATGTAGTCACTCAACCAAACAATCCTTTCAAAGCTCGAATGTTTCTGCTCCATCTGAGGCAAACTCCCTCACATTTCTTGCAAGGAAGTGTTCAAGTTCTGCTTTAAAGGCCACAGTGAGCAGGTAACTTCAATATTTATTGCTGTGTTCAGTATAAATCCCACTACAGAGTTACAGAATCCACACCTCATTTCTCAGCTGTCACCATTATTGTTACTGTTGTCTCTCTTGGCTGGAAGCAAAAGAGTCTGAAAAATAACACGTGGCAGTCTGTCACCGCTAGCTACTGCTGTTTTTTCTTTAGGTCAGGAGCTGCTGCTGATGTGGGCCTGAAAAGCCTAATTAGACACTGTGTACTGATGTTGATTTTAACATAAAAACACTGTTTTTTTCCATGTTCTCTCATGTTAAATAAAATAAGGCAGCTATTTACTAGCCAAAAATAAAGCAAAATCACATTATAGTCCATAGAAACTCCCACTTAAATAACTGAGCCTCAGAATTGAAAATAATACAATACTTTCAGTTGTATCAACACATCTTTAAAAAGTGAAAGAATATTTTATATGCTCAGATACCAATTATATTTTCAAATTAGATCAATTCTAAATTGTTACACTAAACATTGTAGAAGTCTATGAGCAAGTTTTTGAGATAAACTACAAGAAAAAGAAGCAAAGAAAACAACTGGGCTTCAGGGAGGTAAATATAAGACAAAGAATTAATTTTTCATTGTCTGTGATGATGAAACTGAAACAGCATTTTTTTCATTTTGTGCCGAGGTTTTAACACAGTACTCTTGACAACAGGTCGCCTGCAGTTGTTGCATTTCAGAAAATGTGTCCAATGAATGTTGTTAGCAGCGTTCAGTGACTCACATGTGATACTGAAGGTCACTGGAGAGGACACCAGCTCTGCACCCACAGTATGCTGAGTGCTGCAAGTGAACTGGGCATCTGTGTCTTCCTTCTCAGCTGAATACTCCAGTTTGGAGGAAGTGGTCGAGAGGCCAGTAACAGGGTCTACCTGCACCGAGGCTTGGATGGAAATCCCTAGACAAGAAACAAACAACTCTGTCTGAAAACTCAAGGAAACAATGGTGTAATTAACAACACACTGGATTCAGACAGTCTGCTAGTGCGGCACAATTCATCACAGAAGAATAAGTTACAGTAACTGTCCCCCTCAGAGAGAATAATTCATCCAAAACACTCTGATGAGCTGTTTTTGTTAGCATTTAAAATCATGCAACAGGATGAAGAATACACACCTTTCCCATCAGCCACCAGGGGTTTATTGTTCTTAAACCATGTGATGTTTGCAGCTGGATTGGCGTCTTGTGCAACGCATGTTCCTAGCTGTGGGGGGAAAAAAAAAAAAATTAAATCTGAGAAAGATGACAAAAACCTGCACTTGAAGACAAAATTATTGAAAAAGAAAAATCACAATTTCATGAATTCAGGATGAATCTGCATTTTCTTAAATAACCAAATATCAGAGCAAATTAGCTTTTTATACGCCCCTCTAGCTTTTGAGGATTGAGGAGTTGTCTACGCAATAGACCGTGAAATGCCCAAAAGCATTTCTAAAGCCTCTCAGATCCTTTGGGTATTGAAATTGCAGTAAGGGGGGGTTCTTCTATTTACTAATTCATGAGAATCACTTCAAAGAACTCATTACTGTAGTAACATGGACTGCGCTATGCCTCAAGATACCTTAGCTCAAGTGAGGGATTTCCCTTGATGGTTTACTTCTTAATATAATATAGGTATAAGCAATGTTTATCATTAAAAACCACACCTTAGTAAGTTTGCCGATCTCTAGTTCCTCTGCTTTGTCAGAAATCTCCAGACCTGTCGGTGTCTCTGCGATACAAGAAAAAATGTGTTAACGGACAGGATGTTATTGTACATGATTTGTGTGCTGTATGTTGCTCATATCAGACACCTAAACCGAAAAGATAAGTGGTATTTTAGTCTTCTGCGAGCTTTTACTCACTGTAGATCACCACGTTAACTGGGTATTCTGTGATGTCTGCCCCACCCACCACCATGCAGGTGAAAGTCCTCTGGTCGGTCAACTTGGCTGCAGAAAGCAGCAGACTGGAGTTTGCAGCCATGCTAACACGACCCTTGTATTCATCATTGGCGCTGATTGAGACATTCAATGATATCTTCTTGACCAGCAGGTCTCCTGAAAGTCCCTCTCCTTTGTCCTGGAGAGAAAAAGCAGAGTGCACTTGTTACATATCTGTCACATATGGCATTGGCCTCCAGTTCAAATAAAAGCACACAGTGTTTTGTTCTACACCCTCTGCTCATGCAGTGTCATATGGAGGGACAGATGCATGCTCTAATGCACAGCAAATGCACTCAGACTGGGCGTGGCTCAGACATGATAAGTGGGTGTCAGACGGACTTCACCATTTTGAATCCATTGACCTCCGCTGTGACTTACATATTTCCATTTAGTGATCATGACGTCTTCTGCTTTTACAGCTCCATTGTTGCACGGGATCTCGAGTGTTTCCCCATACAGGCCGATAACAGTCTCCAGACCGCTGACTGTGAAAGAGAAAAAGCAAGGCCACATTTTTCAATTACTTTTTTCAGGAGGGCTAGTCTCGTGAGCTCCAACACAGCATGCATGTTTTTGACTGAAAATTGAATTCTGTCATTATTCTGAATGAAGTACCCCCCATCCCCCCCGTTCTGTATATATTTGACTGACATTTATCAATACCACTTAGTTTTCGCCTAAATACACTAAGAGCAGCAGCTTCTATAGTTCTGCTAATTTTACAGCTCCCTTGGCAAAAAAACTCCAACCTTTCCTGCCCTAAATTTCATTCAAAACATCGCCATGGAGACAAAGTGCTTGAGAGGGGGGATGGGAGGAGGGTGCCAGCAGAAGTGTCTCAATGGGATGCGATGAGGGGTGAGAGCCAGAGGGCCACAGGGAAAGAGAGGCTGCCATGGCCCGACTGAAAATGAGGTGTTGCTCAGTTTTTTGGTATTCACATTCACATTTCAGACCTCTTAGAGTTCAAGCTAAGGTAAATGCATGAGTGGGTGTGTGGAGTTGACAGCTAAAGCTTAAATCCAAAACAGCTCATCAGCAGTTCAGCAAAGTGTATAAGAACAAAGCAATGACCATCCACTTTCTATCAGTGACAATTCTGTCCTTGTATCTACAGGAGAAAGCACCAAACAATGAAGATTCTCGAATATTCTGTGTGCATTCAACCCTGAAATTGTGGGATTAAACTCATGCACAAAGAGCTACAATGCCATTTCTGCACTGCCTCATAAGTTTTACTCTGACTTTCTCTGTTTTAACCCATCAGTCTTTTAAACTGCGATGAGGAATTTTCCTCAAATGAGGCGGTTCTTTCATTTGCTTTGTGTGTGATGGTCATTTGAATCCTGTTTGAATGAAAGTAAATACTTTTACTATGGTTACCATTGTCTACATTAGACCGGAGTAACAACTGGGAGGACCCTGCAGGCATATTTGCACAGTTGTGATGTCAGGATGCAGAGGCAAGCTTCCTATACTTTGACTGTTTTGTTTTCCCACGTTAAACCCCCCATTGTCAAGTGTCAAATCAAGACAATTAATCAAGTTCATAAAATAGTTACTCACTGTTTTAACACATGACTTTACTAATATCAAACAGTTTGCCTCAAGTCAACAAAGTTTACTGTGTATTACCATCTTCCTGACACCCAGTTGAATAAGTTCACACTTGTCACTCATATTTATGAGCTGTCAGATCTGAAACAACATCGAGTCTGATGCTGAACTAACTGGCATCTGTAAAGCCACAACAGCAAGCAGATGACAAACAACAGACAATTCAATATGATTTCAGACAGCCCCGTGTTTAGCTCTGATTACTTTCTGTACTTTCTTTTAAGTGGTTTTCTACCATATAGCTGAATCTGTGCAAAAAGCAAAGTAAAAAGTAAAGTTTCCTTGTTTTCCATCTTTGTGCTAAGCTAAGCTAAGTGTCTCCTGGTTGTAGCTACATTTATTGGACAGATATGAGAGTAGCATCGACCTTCTCATTTAAACAAAAGAGTGAGTTGGTGTATTTCCTAAACTATAAAACTATTCCTTTAATAGCTCAAACACAATTAGTAATGCCAAATAACATCCCAAACATAACCAATTTCAGTGATCACGAATGTGTGTGATTTCATTTTATCTTTAACAAATATGATATAGTTGATTTAATCTTTCTTTTTTTTATTTCTTCAAACAGAAAAAGTAACAATAATTAAACAACAAACCCTTGCATAGTACTGGCAACACTGAGCTAAATATCGTTTTCAAAGTAGGCTTTCAAATTCACAAGGACATACTTTTATAAAGAGCTAGACTGATAGATGCACAAAAAACATCTGTAATACAGAGGCAGGAAATGAAACATCCACGTAAAAGAACAAAAGGACTTCAAAGAAGTGTTGGTATATCTACGGTGATGACTATAATCAGTGCTTACAGCTCTATCTGCGACTTGCTTATGTAAGCATCAAAGCAGTGTAACCCACCCAATAAAAAGTATTTGAGAAAACATAGATACCACAGCACTTCACCCACATAGATACAATCCCTGCATTTAAATAAGGCTCGGCGACATTTAATACTGACAGCCTGGGACAAAACAAACCACAGCACATCTCATCTGCTGACAGCTTTACTAGGAATTCTTCACCAAACACATGGATAAGCTCTGTCACTTGTCAACCATAGCACAATTAGAACTATTTCCTGCATTGATCTCTCTCATTGTCCGTGATTTGCCACACCTAAGATGTGTTTGTCTTGCATGATAAAATGAATTAAAAGGATTAAAAGCTTATTTAGAATAAAGTCATGCATTGATCGGCCTGAATAATTGATTTTGCTTAGTCAAAATGTTACCTGGCGTATTGTAGATATCTGCAAATTCTCTTCTGTATCATTTAATTGTTATAGATAGTTTTCTCAAGCATATGAAGTTATGTTTGATTGTCATGCAACTGAAATGCAAATGCTCCAACTAAGACTTCATGCAGCAAATGGGCAGTTTGCTGAACTGTAAATTTGTATCTGCATTTCACAGAGTCTTGCTCACATTCGGATTTTGGCAATTGGGTGTACATCAGTCCAATCCACCTGAAATGGTAATGCAGATTGCTGGTGCGAACACGGCATGCTGATGTAGCCATCCCACACTCCCTTGTTTTGTCTTTCTGAAGTAAATGTAATGAAACTGACTCTCATGCTTGAACGGGCTTCAGCTCAATGTGCAGGTTTCTGGTCCAAGCGTAATAGACTGTACACGCTGGGCGGAAAAAGGAAAATGGAGACATTGTGAATCTATTAAGAGAGGGGAGTTAATGAGCTTTCTGTGCAAGACATGGGCACATGGTTTGCATATGTGTCAGATCTGATGATATGCAGCTACATTTCACTTTGGAGATGTTTGGGGTGCCAAAAATAATCTGTCAGTATCTGGATTAGGTGCAACACCTGGGGTTGTTGGTACTAATATACTTAAACGGTCGAGGAAATATTCAAATCTAGTTGGCATCCGAGTCCACATGTTTTTTCAGTGCTGAGACTCAAACTTCTCAGGAGAGAGCTCTGCACAACCCGCTCTGCTGAATCTTTAACAATTGTTAAATAACAAGAGTCAGTTATATTCAGGTTACACTGCAAGCACTGCAGTGTTGGAAAGGTTATCGCACTTCCTGTATAATAGACTCCTTACATTTCAAATTCAAATAGGCATTTTTGAATATTCAAATAAAGCTGTGTTCAGCCTCTCTGAGAACTTTAAAAGAGTCTGTATTAAGGAAAAGGCTTTATCTGCGCAGATTACGCTGTTACACAATGAGAACTAATCGCACATGTTGAGTTACAGAAGACAAAGCTCCTGCTGCTTACTGAGATAAGGTAATCCTTCGCAACAAAAGTAGGTGAACAGTGTGACTTCACATTGACAAACACATGCACACAGGCACGCGCACATGCACAAAAAAAAAAAAATCACTTCCAACATTTGTCTGCGTGATGAGGGCGCAACAGAAAGTAATAAAGTTTGAATCAAACTCTATTCGTTTGCATAACATGCGTTTCATTACAAATCATTTACTGACACTGAAGCCGTCTGGATATAAAATGACAGGTCTTGCCAGGTTTGATGAAATTTCTCTATTTTTATAGTAGACTTCTCATACTGGACACAAAAAATTGGCTAATATTCTGGCGATGGTAAATCAAGTAATAGACAGGCGAGTCAGAGAGAGGAGGCAGCACCACAGGAGATGCTTTCATGTTCCTGATTAAGGCGCCTCTATCCCCGCGAAGAGACAGGTGACGACAGCTCAGATATAAGCTCACCAGGGAAATCAGCTACCTCCCCACACTAGTCTCTATATCCCTGTTTTGCTACCTTACGTCCTCCCATTTGTGTGTGTGTGTGTGTGTGTGTGTGTGTGTGCGCCTGAGTGTGTGTGCATGTCTTTCAGCCGCACCATCCAAAAGAAATCGGACGCCCAAACTTATTAAATGCTGAAAATGAGGATTGTGCAGTGAATGGAGATCCCATGGCGCATGTCCACAAAGACTTGATGGCAAATAGCCTCGCTTCAGAAGCGATTCAGCGGTGAGGGGCCAGACAGAACCACTTCAACTAGATCAATAATACTTGAGGAAAGGCTAGATTCTTATAGTGAACAGCGCTTGCCTAAGGAGCGAGAAATCAAAGAAAACCTAACCTTCCATGACATTCTGCTTTTCGTTCTTTAATAATTTAACAAGTACTGAATTTTGATTAGCCATATCAAGTATCTGAAATGAGAAGAGATCAGTGATTTAATCAGTTCAATCTCTCATTATCTGCTGTCAAGGAAAATAGAGGAACTTCTGTCTTATGGAAAGGTGTGGGAAGGTTTTGGATAATTGCTCAGACTTACCACCAGGCTCCCCAAAGCATCCTTGTAGCTATTTGGTAATATATGAGCTCTATAGACTGCTGTTTTGTCAGCTCTCTCAATCTGTGCACACCCTTAGCTGATATGTTACTGACTGTGACAAACATATGACTTCATATGAATGTTGTTACAGTAGCAGTTTGTGGTGAGGAAGTGTTTTTCAGACCAGCTAGCTGAACAGAGATTAAAAAAAAACAAAACAAACAAAAATAAATAAACACACTGCTACATCCTCACTATCTCAGTCTGTCTCTCTCTCTTGAGGGAAGGGGTGTAATCATGTCACTGATGGATAACTGACAGCACACTTGCACAGCATCCCTTTAACACAGTTCTCTTTTTGTTGCAGGCTGAACCATGGAAGCGCTATCCCAAACGTCAACATTGTGTGCTCTATAATTTTGCTTTTTTCCAGCCTACTATAATTGCCTGTCAGTGTCTTTATAGCATAACACTAAGGGCATCTGGTTTTTATTTTTTGCTGGATTGCAGGGAACTGGATGACAAAAAGCACTAATATCCGTAACTGAGTGACTCCATTTTTCAAACATGTAATGAGGATGCATGCAAATCAAATTGTCCTGTATGTTTGATTGAAGGGTGGCAGTAGATATTTGTCCAAAACAGTACAATGATCTCACTTTTGTACAGAGCTACAAACTTTTCCCCACATTGTAGTAACTTGACTCAGCTTATTTAGTTGTATTGGTTGGCTTTCAAGTTGGTGCGGCTAACAAATTATTTTCAAACTGATAAATCTGCTAATCGTTTTCCCAATTAATAAATTATCCGTAGTGCAAAGTAGTTAAAAGCAGTGAAAAGTGGCCATTGTACTTTTCCAGAGCCCAACCATCAGGTATAAGATATTTAGATTAGAAGCTGGAAACAGAGAATATTCTGCATTTTTGCTTGAAAATGATTGGAACGATAAGACAATTATTAAAATAGTTTCTTAATTTCTGTGGAGCTGCAACAATTTATTGATCAAAGGAAAATTATTTTCATTTTTTGATAATCGATTAATAGTTTTGAGTAAATTTTTAAGAAAAAATGTCAAATTATCTTATTCCAGCTTCTAAAATTTGAGTATTTCCTGGTTCCTTTAGTCTTCTGTGACAGTAAACTGAATATCTTTGAGTTGGTAACTGTTGGTTGGGACAAAACAGGGCATTTGAGGACATCACTTCGGGGGTTTGGGAGACAGTGACCAACATTTTTCACCATTTTATAGGCCAAACGACTAATAGGTTAATGGATAATGTAGCTGACAGATTAATCAATAATGAAAATAACTGTAGCTGCACCCCTATGCTGAAAATCTTTTCAACTCTCGTGCTGATGTTGACAAGCTGCCTAAATTCAGCTATTTTGTAGAAGTGGGCAGCAGGTATGAGTGTATTCATAAGTACTTCAGGGTAAACAAAGGCTACATTATGTGAAATGAACACACGGCACAGAGACTATGACGTGTGGATCCAGAGCCGTTTTCCAAGCCTCATTTTAAGCCGTACCATCTGTTTTAGGGCACAGAGAGCAACCTAACACCCTGAAGATGTTGCCCTGCATCTCTTTGACCTTCAGAGGGGTGTAATGGTCTTTTAGAGGGAATCATGTGAGAGAAAAAGGTCCATTTATGGACAGAAATACTTGGGACAAAGGTTTCATTTTCTGACATTTCCCACAGGCTCTATCTGTGGTCCAAGCTGAACTAGGCCTGTCTAGTGTCTTTTTGTTTTTAATAAGTGATCCGCTCTCTGTGGAGTCTTATCTACAAGTCACATAAGAAACATTGTCCAAGTCCGAACATTTATTAGTTTTATGATGGAAACGAGTGTGATATTGTCCGACACTGATATAATGCTGAATTGATGCACGCCTATGTAATAAAAAATATTGGAATGGGAAATTAGTCTCAAGAAAAGCAGTTTATTTCCATTCAGTTTATTTTCACACTTTATGACACATTATTTCTCTGTGCAACATACTGGATCAAAATATAGCCAAGATATAGCTTTGTGTCCTCAAACTTGCAATAAAAGAATCCGCTTCCAACACTGAAATAACTGAAAACTTGTTCAGTTATACCCTTATCATCAGATAATGTCAGGATCACTAGACATTAATCACTAGTCCATTGACAAAAAAATTATTTAATATTTTGATAATTGTCATTTTTCAAGCAAAAATGGAAAATATTTGCCAGTTCAAACTTATCAGATGTGAGGATTTGCTGCTTTTCTTTGCTTTATGTCACTTTAAACAGAATATATTTAGGTTTTTGACGGTTTTTTTGGACAAAACAAGCAACATGAATACGTCATGATGGGCATTTTTTATAGTTATATGAAATTTAACAGAACGATTAATCCAAACTATAATCAGCAGATTAGTGATAATGAAAATAATCGTTATTTGCATCCTAATCTAAAAAAAAAGAGTTTTTTAAAATTAAGTGTTTAATGTTTATCAATAATAATTAGACAACTCTACAAGGTAAGTAATTGCATAAATTGAAAAAATTTAAAACTTTGGTATTTTTCAACCTGGACTCTATCTTCCTCACTATTTAGCTGACAAACACTTTTAGCGGACGCACATTGACGGGGCGTTATTGTCCTGTCAGATTACATTGCAGCCCGTTTTGTGGCTGCCGGCTGAAGCGCTCTCGCTCAATACTGGCCCAATTTCAAAAATTGTTGTCCCCATTAGTCACCGAGGCACAAAATGATGTGAAAATAGGGTCCAGGTTGAAAAATAAGTTTTGGTCTAAACCACGTCTGATCTGTTGTTCTGCACGTCTCTCTGTGCAGATGGCATCATCCTAAAAGCGTGCAGTTTAATTAGTCTTTTGTACAAAAAAACATGACAACCTTAAAAGCCGGAGTTAAATAAAATAAACACACTCACATTTTCACAGCCTACAATGAGCAGAGCCATGTTTGTCACCTCGGGGCAAAACAAGCCTGAGTTCTGCTGAGGAGGAGGATGGACAGCAAATGAGGAATTATGTAGAGTATACGCCACACAGTATTATTAGTCTGAGTCTATTAAGCATAATGGCTCCCCTCCTTCACCCCAGCAGCACTGGCACATTTTTAGACCAGTGTGCTCCCAAACCAACAAAAGCGTTCATGCTCAGTAAACGAAATGCCCAATCACAGAGCACTTGTTAATACTGCATATTATTCAAAAACTCTAATGTGAATGCAAGAGGTTTTACAAAATATACGGATGCAAAGGCACAGAGGAGTAAAGCTCAAGAAAATAATCCTCATCAGTGCTCCTCATGCATCATTTTACTCCAATGTACCTGGGCGATGAATAGCTCTGACCTGCTTTCCACTTCCCTCTCGGTACTAAAAAAAATGTAGCTTCCGTTGTGAAATAAATAACATATTTTCCAGAGAGACATATAGATAACTCTCTCCCCCTCAGGCAAAGAAAACAATGTTCATTTGCTACATCATGTGTGGTCAACAGACACCTACAGATGACAGCAGGTGGGAACAGGGCTAATGCATTGCCTGCAGTCCCACCTGTCGGGTTCCCATTGTTGTCTTGTGACTCAAAATGCAGGCTCCATTTTCAGACTTATGCTGAGGAAGCCTCGGTACCTGTGCAGACCTGCCACTGCAGAATCAGGTTTCTGCTTCCGCTTCTCGACAGGGACTGAGACAACAAGACAAAGAAAGAGAGAAGCGCTCAAGATGGAGGGAGGATTTATTTTGCCCTCAGGTGTTTTAAGACGCTTGAGTAATTAATGGCTGGTTCCCTAAATAAATGTAAGGTTGTTAAAGAATTGTTGTTGCATATCATATATCTAGTTTAAAGGCATCCAAAACATACCTCTTCAATCAGCTTCTTACTATAAGTGTTAAATTTTTAAATGAACACAAAATTATCTGCTGAAGATAAAAGACTTTTGGTTATTTTACACAAGAGATTTCTTTAATTGTGTTTTTCTCCAAGCTCTTCTCATTGATTTGAGGTGGGCAGGGCTCAGTTGGAAAAGGGTGATGTCACCTTCAGTATTTTCATGCACCAATCACAGTTTAGCAATATTTGAATCAAAATGTGATGACTGTTATGTCAATACCACTCAAATATGATCAAAATACACCCACATAGACTCTTAATAAATAACTTTCAAAACTTACTTTGATTGTTGCTTATTCTGCAATAAGTATTTAAACATGCATCAACTGATGTTTTTTGCGAATTGGGGGCAGCGGAAACAAGTTGTGAACACACCACTGACATATCACCTTTTAAGTTGATATACCAAACAGTTGTTAATTTATACATACAGCAGTTACAGAGCAACATTATCATTCATCTGGAGTTGTGTTTCTGTCCACCTGATTGAATGTAAGTCCAATATTTACTCTCCTTTAGCTCTGCTTTTGGTCTCTACCTATTCCTGAGGGAAATGTCTGGCTCTTTAGCTGTTAAATGCTCCACTATGTTTCGCCAGAGCTTTTTCTCTGTAAACGGCTGCCTGCTGTGGCCGAAAATGACACTATGAGAGTGCTGAGAGTGAGCCAGAACAGTTAAGTTGCAGCCGGATAGCTAAACAATGAGCTGAAAGTTGCTATAGAGCTCCGAAAAGCCGAGGGGAACTGCAGAGTCAGGTGGTAATTCTCTGCAGGTTCATCACTACAACTGACAATACACATTGTTATTTGATAGATTCTTTATTATTACAGATAAAGTATCTAATAGCTGCTTTAATGTTATCGAGATAAAAAATTTGAAACCAAGTTTTTAATATCTTTTTCATTTCCCTAATTTTTTGTAGGCTCATAATTTGAGAGCAGGACTTTCTTTGTGTACATGTTGTCCATCAGATCTTGTTTGCTTCTACTTCTGTGATTTCCTATAATTCCCAGAATGCCTATTGACAATCCCCCGAGAGCAGGCATAAACACTTTGCATCAGCTGTGGGTTATTCGTGTAGGTGGAGAGAATAATAAGCCCAAAGGAAGCAGCTCAAAACACATGATGCTCTGTGACGGCATTGCATTCTGGTCCATTCAGGACACTGTCAGAGCCTTATTGTTTTATTGTCTACACTGGTTTAAGTAATGAAGACATTTCACAAACTGGAAAAAAAAGTCTTCCACTAAATTTGACTCAGTAGTGCTGGGAAATATCTCAACATGATGTCAAGTTGTCTGTGTTTGACCTGCTATTTGAGGTAATATGAAAAACACAGCACCAAACAACATAATAGACCTCATATTTCAAGGTACACAGATGAAACCTTGTGCCGTGTGTCATTAACTCTTTCAGCAGAGTTATCCTCACATCTATCCATTACACAGAACCTGAATTTCCACATCATTATCAACTGACTAATATTCAAGCTTTAAAGATGGATAATAAGAGACATACATAAAAAAACAAAACAATTAAACTGCAACATATTCAAGAACCTCTTGCATTTTCCTTTTGATTAGCGAGTGAGTTTAATATGAGATTTTAAGAGGCAAACATTGTCAAGCGTTTTTAAAAAATGATGTTCAAGTTCCTTTAAAGTATTGTCTCACTCTAAAGACGCTGACAACACAATCAAAGGAGACAATATGGCTTTGATTTAGCTTAAATTGTTCAGCTAAGCTTCAGGAAAGCACTTTAACAAAACTGATATCTGGGGGGTAAAAAGTCTTTGTTGGCACTAGAAATAATGGCAGCATAAATAAATGTTACCATAAGGCTTGAGAATATACATACTTGCAATTGAGAATGAAAAAATATCTTTTCACATAGAATATGTAGAGGTAGGTGTATATGACTCGTCACATCATTGGCAGTAACACAGAGTAATTTTCTTACATTTTTCTCAGGCAGAGACAGATGGGAAAGATAAAAGCATATTACAAGAAAGGTGATTATCACTCTAAATGACTTGCCACAAGGTTTCCTAGGAATTGATCTTGTGGCATGATCATTAGTCTTTGAAATGTTCTCCTCTATACACGCGACCACACGAGCATCCTCTTTAAAAAATGTCATAAATTGCGTCAGCAGATGAGCTGCAAGGGTGCAGGGCTTGCTCTTAAGACAGCAGCCTGCTGGAATGATCGGGTGGTAAGTGCACTCAGAAATCAGGTCCATTATGTTGTGAATTATGTATTTGAGGGGCGCAGGCCAGGAGACCTGAGGGGAGAAGTGGTTGTGAGATGCCTGTGGGTAAGACTTGGGGCAGATCATGGGAGAGCTCACAGTATTTACTCCAAACATCCACCAGCAACTCCCATTCATTATGGGCCATTAAAGGAAACATTAGGCCATTAACAAAGCGCAGCTTCCTGCTTATCCAGCCACCCTTCTTTTGGCGATGACTTCATCCTTCTGCATCCGGAAGAGCTGACCTCACCCAAGTCTCTGGTTGTGAATGAATAAGAATAAGGTTTTTAAATTCCCTGTCAGTAGCAGACACTATTGGAAGCTAATGGGTATACATGCCTTGAATGTTTCACATTGACCGTGTTTCTCAGGTGAGAATTGACCTTTTCAAAGTGATTTCCTAATAATAGACAAAGCGTGCGAGCAAATCACTAGTTTATGGTGCAAATGGGATTATCAAATAATTTCTAGCTATTAAAATGTAAAAACTGGGCATTGCCATCCTGAATCCCACAGATAAAGCTCATTATAATGAGGGTTGTGACACGTGGAAATGATCATACCACATTTTTTTCGTTCAGTTGCTCAAAAAGTAAGGCCATCTGTAGGTTTTGACCAGTCAATTAAGTCTATACTGTACCTTTATATTAATAACCTGAATGAGAATTAAATCTACGCTCTCATCTGGTGAACTTCTATTCAAGACTGAATCTTTTCAGTTCTATGACTAAAAGCACCAAAGAAAGGCTTGCCTATTAAATTTGCTTAGGAGTTTATGTCAAATGTTGCTCTTGTGAAGAGGATTGCAAAGCTGAAGTCTATTAACTCTCCATTCAGACAAGTGTTTAGAAACCATTCATTCTTAATTATTTCCGAGTCATTTAAATGTGATAACTTTCTAATATGGCAAGAATCCTTCAAACTTCATTAAACTGGAGGAGGCCACAAACATTATTGAATTTGTCTTTTTCTCCAATGCCTCAAGATGAGTTTGCATCCACATGCAACAACTTTGCTTTCTTCGAACAACAGAGTCTTTGAATTCAAGTGAATTCATCTTGTAGAAACACTTCTTAAGAGTCATTTCTAGGGGCTAAAGTTGTTCTAAATCTTAGATTCAAATTTTTTTCTTCATTTCTGGTCAGTCTTGGCCACTGTTTACCCATGTTTCAGAGCACTGATGCTAGTTTTACTGACATGATAGAGAATAATACGCAAGGAATCTCAGATTTACGCCGTAGGTGTGTGCATGAAAGGCAACACATCTTGAAAAGCAGCTCTGATTCATGTTCCTACTGTATATTCTTGGGATTTCAGTGTATCCAGCTGAACTCATAACATTTCATGCATGCACCTTAAGTTAGCAGAGTCTTGAAAACAGGTATCGATCGAACGCTTCTTATGGTTCCCTTGTGTTTTTTCCGGGTTTGAGATTATAAGGAAAAGATAAATGAACACAGTTTCTCAGAGGATAGGACTGGCTGAAAACACTCTTTTTTTTAAAAATTTAATTAAAATCAGACTTTTTTCCTCCAGCAATCACAGGGAAGTGTTATCAACCCAATTAAGGCTCAAAAATGTAGTCAAACTGATAATAAAATAAATGTTTACAGTCTAATAAAATAAATGTAAGGGTTAAAGAGGTGCAGCAGATGGTGTGATACTCCAGATGGAGCCTCTAACAGTGTAATGCTTCTCACTAATGAATATAGTGCCCTTTAAATTACCGAAGAGCTTGAACTGATCCATAAATCTAAGTGCAAGAAATGAATCCTCATGTTGCCATAATGTTTTCATTTTTTCCTCCCTCTTCGGCCAGGAAGCTTTAAAATATTCCTGATGTTCAAAACAACCTTCTTGACATCCAAGTGCTCGTCGTCTCACCAGGTCTCTTTAAGAGGTATCACATCAGACAGGTGTAAGTATCAGTTTTCTGCATACAGGCTGTAAACATGCCTTTTGCCTGAAAGAACCGAGCCAATAAGATGTGACTTGTGCTCTCTGGACTGTAGATGGAGTGCCATTGAATTATATTAATAACCTAAAAGGTCCACTAAAGTCATAATGAGATACTGCAAAAGAAAGTCAAGACTAGTATTGAAACGATTAGAATAAATTACGAATAAACCTTTTTATTAGACAATCACCTTAAAGCTCTAATGAAAGTTTTTCATTATCAATCTATCCGCCCATTCTTTTCTGAGGTAATCAGAAAAGGTGACATCCTTACATTACTCTTTTTGTCTCACCATCAGTCCAAATGATCTGATTTGTCCATCAACAGAAAATTAATTAGCAACAATTTTGATCATCGATTTGATCATTTTCTCTTCTTAGCTCTAAATTGATAAATTATTAGGTCATTTATCAAGTAAAAATATCAAACATTCACTGGTTCTGGCTTCTCAAATGTTTTCTTGTTTTTATATCTTTGTGAATTAAATATCCTTGTTATTTTGGACTGTTGGCCAGACAAAACAAGGAATTTGCACATCACCTTAGGCTCTGGGAACGTGTGTTGATCATTTGTCCTTATTTTCTGACAGAAATGGTAATAAAAAGAATTGTTAGTTGTACCCCTAGCTAAGAAGACCTGTACCCTCATGCAAAACATATTACATATGCAAACAGAGAGAGTCCTACAGAAGCCTGTTGGTGGAAAATTCAGTGAATTAGATCATTTTTGAAATATTAGCCCAGCTGGCAACTACGGATTCCACTATTTACCAAGCTGCAATCAGCCTTTTGTTCAAGTACCTGCCTGTCTGTCTGTACCACAAATGCTCCCTACCCTGTAGAAGTGGCCCAGCCTTGTCCCTGCCCCCACCCCAAAAATCCTCAGGAGGAAGGCTTTGAACATTTGCAGCCCATAGGTCCTGGGGGAGCAGTTGTGTTTACTATTTTACTATCTCTATGACCATATTAAGGTTGTAGGTGGTGCCTGAGGATACCAATCAAACATGCTGCCACAACACACTCCTTCTGAGGGTAAATGGAGCCTTGTTTACACAGTGGCGCGGACAACAAAGCCAGACACAGAGGAGGGAGATGAATCAGCCCAAAGTCCATCACTTATGTGTGTAAACAAGAACGCATCCACTTATCAATCTTAAAGTGCTTCATTAGACTCTGCATGAGGACTTATATTTTTCCAACACAAAATGGATTATTAATGGAAATATGTGAACTAGTTTTATTATCTGACTTTCATGCACTGTACCTTCTTTGCTGTATAAAAATGTACACCTTGTTAGCCTGTAAACAACAGAAAATATTAACAGGTGGATATTTTCATTTGTTCAGCAGATGGCTTGTGTCGCTTTCATCTGATACTTTCACATTAGTTGATCAAAGAGTCGTGTATGCTGTTGTGTACTCATAGTGACAGACCTGACCTTCTAACCCTTCACTGTGAAACAGAGCAGGCAATGCTCCCCATTCCAATAAGCCAAACAGCCTGGTTGGTATTAAGAGGGCATGACGGTTTCAAATTGTGTCCTGCTTCAGCTTCTGGCTCTGGGGGGGTCCTAAAGCCTCTGCTGGCTAAACAGAGCAGAGAGCGGTGGGAGGAATACATGGAATGCAGATAATACATACAAAGGATTATGTACCTGCTTGCACATCAAATCTGTGTGGTTTCACATTTAATACCCGTGGACCAACGTGTGCTTTGATAGAGTACTATGAAAGGTTGGAGATTAACATGCGCTGTCACACCACTGAGTCCTCCTACGACTTCAGGACTTTTAGATTTAGGTGGCGGGATAACTGCTAACATGATTTGGCTGAAAGGTTTTACTAGTGTAAATGTCAATGGCAAAAAGCTGGTTTTTGTGTATGATGAATTTGCGTATTCCATAAATGCGACCAGGTTTTCTTATGGGAAATACATTAATTTATGTCCAAAAGATTTATTTATTTTTTGGTGAAGCAAGGTCAGTAATAGTCTTATCCTGTTTTTTCAATGACACACAGCAGATAAAACTGTCACAACAAAACCCATCTCACTCTATTGTTTGCTTCTTTTGTTTCTGTAGGATGAGATAGCCACTCTCAGTTTATATAATTCAGCATGTCACTGTCATCTTGGGCGCAAGGGTCCTTTAAGGCATAATAATTTCATTAGCAGTGGCTATTACATTTTCTTCCTCCATCATGACATGAGGAGAAGCCATGCATCAAGATAAGTGCTTTTAACCATCAACCCTGGCAGTGCACATCTTTAACTGCTCCCCTCTGTCTCTTTTCCTGTGTGATACATTCAGAACAAGCTACTTTTTGTGAGCAGAAGCACTGCAGATCTATCTGATAGTGAGTTTTGCTGGCAGCAGAGATACACACCACTTCACAAAAAAAACCTGTCAATAAGCAAAAATGTACCAACACCTCTGAACGATGCCTGAAAGATGTTCAAAATATCTGCAACGTGGCCTAAAGAGCTTAGGAGTGAGAATCTCCATGGGAATGTTCTGCACAGACAATCCCCTTTAAGCAAACTGAGTCAACATGCTGCTCAAAAAGTCCTCTGGAGGAATGAGCTTCCTCTACTGCAGGGTCAGACAGAAACAGAGGGCTTCTGGCTAAAGCTCCCCTTAAAGCGGACCTGTTTCCTTATTTTCAGTCATATATATAATGTTATAATGTTGGATATTCATATTAAATGTGGCCAAAGTGTCAAATAATGTGCTAAACGTATGTAGAAGTAATCCCTATGACCAAAAAGCACTGGCTTTAGACTGCTCTGAACATTTGGTTTCCAATGTTTTTTTCTACTATCAGCCCGAGCCGACGTCGGCTCGTGATGGATTTCTTTATATGTTCAACTGGTCCACGCACAGTGCGTGCACTCACTGCTGGTTAACGGCCAGTGAAATTGCAACAGAACAAAAAACACTCCTGATAATTAGAGCTGAAAATGCACCTTAAAATATACAATGTGAATGTATTTTGTAGACAAGCTAGCTTCTAGCTGTGAGGCTGAGAATGTCAATGTTGTTCGGTTCACCACTTTGATCCAGACTGAAATACCTCAACAATTGGAAATTTGATACACACATTCATGTCAGGATGAACTGTAATAACTTTGGTGATCTCTTCAATCATCAGGCCAAAATTTTAATTTCTCCAAAAAAAAAAGAGCTTGGCTCTTAGTCTTGTTTTATAGCTCACTAGAACTTCTCATCAAAATGACAAAAGATGTATCTACAAACAGAGCAAGAGGGGAAACATTACATCTAACAAAACTAATTTCTTACCCAGCTTCATTGTCTTCATTTGTAATAGAAAAAACTTGCATATTGCAGATGTAATGCCCCGAGATAGGAAAATGCAGTAAACACAAGACATTACTGAGGAGAACAATAAGAAATATATTCATTCAAGCATAATATCTGAGGAAATGCTGCCCTGAGCAGGTAACTAAGTCGTCCAATATTACAAACCCACTGGGTGATATTACTGTCTTTTAACAAATATTAGTGTAATGACAAACCGTGGCTGTGATGTTATCTTGGTTTGGTGTATCCAATTGTGTTGGCTCTGTTTACAGATGAGCATGCTGTGGCAAGCCCTCCATGATAAGATGGGTAATCCTTGGAGATTTCCTTGGAAAACAGTAGAAAAGCCAGGTCGCTTTACCTTAAATGTCCCTATTTGCACTCTCAAAAATATTACTGTTCATTTGTCAATGTCAATTTTTTTGTTGTGTGCATCCAAATGAAATCACCATCATTACATGAGGAAATGATGTGTCATGTCCTCTGTATCTACTACTTGTATAGGGGGAAAATGAATGGTAGCATAACGGGTTATGGCATCTTCATTACTCAGAATTAAACACTGCAAAGTGCATTTAACAATGTCATCACTCTATAGTCTGGCCAGGCATGGTAATAATGCAACTTTTATGTGACAGGTCCTTCGGTAGAGAGGCTGCTAGAGAGTTTACTGTGAAAACATTGCTGTTTTTTTTCTTTTGTGACCACCCTGCAGTCGAGCCAGAGACGAATCAGTCATACACATAGATTTTTTTTTTGCACTAAGAGGATAAATCAGTATAAAACTCTGCCTTTAAATTGCACCAGTGGGATGTGTAATGCTTGGAAATTCTCCACAGGAACATGAGGCTATTTGACCTCTTAAGACGTCCCATTAGAAAATTAAGTATTGCATCCAATTACCAGACAAGCATCTCTTCACCTTCCTCGTAAGGTCTGGCAATGGAACAGCTGAACGCTTAACAGCACAGCAGCACGTCTTATCATAAAACATCTAACACATCTACATGTCATGCATCAGCCAAAGCATCGCTCCTGCGGTAATTGCCATGTGAAAAGCCACCACTTGACTTCTTTGAATAAACACCAATGTTGCATCTGAGAAAACAGTGCTTCTGCTGTTGCTGATGTATTTTTGCTTACAAGAAGATAGTTATGACTAACGTATTATAATCTGGCGTGTCCAGTGCACGCTACATTCCTTCTCACTTAATCATGGTTTTTCCAAGAAGTTGCACAGAAGCGAGTACATGTGTCGAGGCCAGAAATTAAGTCTTATTCAAGTCACATTCATGGCTTGAATGTGAACATGTCTTGCTTCCAAAAGTAGAGGAATTAGTGATTTATGTACTGCGTGTAGCATGGAACACTTCCATAAAGGGTCAAATAATAATCTATATTTTCATTGATATATATATACAGTAAAAGAGAAATATGTGATCATCAGTGAGTGTACAACATCTGTTGGGAACATCAGATGAGCTCAAGTACCTCTTCATCAACAGCATGTACCTGTTATGTTCCAAATGTTGTTATTCAAATTGATTAAAGTGGATGTTATGTAATGTATGCAAAAGTGGATATTTTAGCTAATTACTTAAACTGAAGTGTTACCCATTATATTTAGCTAATTATTTAAATAATATATGCATTACTTTTAGCTAACTATTTAAATTTCTTTGCTTGTTTGTTAACTTTCTTTATGTGCACTCAGTCACAATGCATGGCTTTAAGGCGGTACAAAAATTTAGGGTGTAACAAATATTTTCTTTATCAATTCATCTTTTCTCAATTAATCAATTAGTTATTTGGTCCATAAAATGTCAGAAAATGGTAAAAAAAAAATACATTGATCACTGTTTCCCAGAGCCCAAGATGATCAACAGTCCATAATCCAAAGATATTCAGTTTACTGTCATAGAGGACCAAAGAAACCAGAAAATATTCACATTTGAGAAACTGGAATCATTTGAATTGGGGCAACAGAATTTTGACTTTTTTCTTAAAAAATGATTAATCAATTATTAAAATAGTTGGCGATTAATTTAATAGTTGGCAACTAATAAATTAACTGACTAAACGTTACAGCTCTAGAGGCCTGTACTGTGCAGTAAACCTATTGTAGCTGGCAGCTTACTAGTTATTGTGACGATAAATTCTCTAAATAATAGCACCAATTTGTAATTTTATGGTTATTTTCCTCCTGAGCACAAATATATATATATGAGGATGTATTGTTTTAATCACTTCTATTTTTCTTTAATTATTTGAGCTACTCCAGAATGTCTCCTCCTACCCCCTGGCTACTGCAGGCTGGCTACTCTAACCCTGGTTAAGAGTCTGATATAAAGAGCGGTCTGAAATCCATCTGATAAATAAGATTTTTACAGAGTGCAACAATTGTGAGGTAACAAAAAACCTATAGTGATTTGAAATTTCAAGAGAAGCACCAGAGGTATAAGAGCAGGTTTTTCTTTTCCATGACCATGTTTTAGACCGCTATAAAAGGTTCAAGGGTAGTCCCATGTGTATTAATACAATGATGAACCAGAGATGGGCTATCCATTTAATTTTTTATCTTGCTTCTTACTTAGGCACTACGTGAATGGCAGACTTTTAATTCCAATCAGAGATATACTTTTCCCTTCCCCTGTGAAAGAGATTCTCCCTGAATGAGATCTCCTGTCTCCTGCAAGTTCAACCGAAGCAGCGTGTAATCAAAGATAGCTTCAGGCACCACAGACTGCTGCTGCAGTCTACGAAGGAGGGATGGTGGACATCAGCTCAATACAAAGAAACAGCTTTTAAAATGGCAAGAATGTGAATAGCGAGGTCAAATGCAGACACAAAACCGTTCTGTTGAGTCCCAAAGGGAAGACGTAATGAGGAGCAGTGCAATGTTTCATGAATGAAAAATTGCTAAACAGTGTCTGCGTGAATAGAACGACTTCTCAGTATTGCAAAAGAGCTTTGACCCAACAGAGGCTGATTCAGAAATGAATGGGAAGACAAAACTCCATGTCATTTTATTAGTTCGCCCACGGCTTGAAATGAATGTTTCACATTTTGCACAAAAGCTGCATCAACCCGAGCGACTTCCCTGAACCTCAGACAAAGTCCAAATAAAGGTTTGATACAATAGCTACCTCCTGTGTTGCCACTTGACTCTCATAAATGGGCAGAAATAATGACTTTATGGCAGAGCAGGCATAAATATCAGAGGTTCACCCCCTTTATAGGTCAAAAGGAGCCCCTGCTGCTGACACTCCAATGTGGTGACTGCTGTCAGTGGTGGGAGAACTGCTACTGCTTTGTCTTTTTTTATCTATAAGATACATTTTAATGAGAAAAAGAAGTTCATTAAATGTAATTTACAAAAACAAAGGCCATCTTAAGCCCACGCCCCCTGGCTTTCCACACACATGTGCCCCTTTATGGTATTCGTTAGATATTCTCTGAGGTGGTACGATTACCATCACAGTTAATGGAGGCCTCTCAAAGAATTCATTAAAACAGAGCAATGACTCTAATGGAGAATTTGAACAAAGATCCAGGCCCAGTTAAAGATGGGTGTGGCTACAGGCTTTTCATATGGAGGAGAAATGCCCCCCCCCAGTCAGGTTGCACATGTGAAGTGCAGGGACAGGCAGCAGCTACTCTGTGCCCTCTCTGAGGGGTGTGTGCTGTTCCATATTAATGACAAAAGGAGGAGCGGGAGCAAGAAGTCGCTATCATACACTCATTTGTTTAAAAAGAGGCTGCTTCACAATACAGTCGGTGGGAGTCCACAGGAATCCAGTGAAAGCTGGGGGCTGCGTCAATGACAAAAGACAGAAACAACCTCACTTTTTGTCCCTGAAACAAGGGCTGCCCAATTTCAGAGTGCCGTTGGTCTTTCACCAAAACCAAGGACACCTTGGTGCATTTCAATGGGGGTATTCCTGCATAAAGAAAGAAGCACTACTGCATAGCATAGTCATCTCTCTCCTGTTGTTAAGCCTTTCTTTATAGCTGAAACAATAGAATCTTGGTCCCTCCCCTTGGATAAAGAAATAAACCAGTGTTTTGCACAGCAGAGCAAAGAACCTGTATGCAAAATGAGAAAACTGAGATGTTGATCTGTTTGGAAAAACATTATAACACTGTAGCTCACTTTGCAATAATCCTACCTCAGTCTAAACATGCAAAACAGCGCATAAGAAGGTGGTGCCAAATTCAACAAGCCTTTCTTTACCTAATTGGCAAATTAAACCAAAACTGGAAGGCTGAGGAAGCAATTTTAGCTGAGATTATAAAAATTGAATATATCTCACACACTCCTGCTGTAAAAATGGGGCAAGCCAATCACCAAAGTGTAATTAAGATTCACTTGCTGCTGTTTTACTGATAATCCTGTGTGTAACACTGTCACAGGCGAACAAAAGACCTTTTTCTCATTGAGTCATTGCCTGAGAGTGATTACTTTTGCCACACAAGTCCTTTCATTTTCTCGAGGCAAAGTCAGCCATACATCTCCCTGCTTGGCGAGTCCAGCAGAGAGTGAATTGCTCTCTCTGACATGCAGGAAACACAGCATGTTCATGCGGTAGCTCATATTTCTTCACGGCTGTCTCACTGCATTTAATCTAAAAGGTGAAGCTCATTTTAGCGATAGGATTTTTGAACGAATCTAAAAATACTTTCAGAGCTTCTGTCATAAAAGTGCAAATCAGGTAAATACTAATGTTAAAACTTGAAACTTATCCTTTGTCTCAACGTGAGTGACAGGAGCAAACTGCTTTTCCTTCGACAACTGCACACACAAACAACAATCATAAAGAGACACTAACCCCCGTCACGGCCCTAAAACCAACACTAATCCACCTGTTCAGTGTCCTGCTGGGGGTGGAGGGTGAGAAAGAGTGTATGTGTGGGTGTGCACCACTTCAGCCTACTGTGTGAGGGGTGTAGAGCAGACAAAGACCAAGAGAAATCAGTAATGCATGTCCATATTGAACTGTGTTACATCAGAATTACTGTTTTCATGCAACTGTACTCTTTCATGTTAAATTGATTTGCACAATCTGAGATTAGTCTTCATTTCATATTAGTGTGAGCAAGCCTAAGATAACCCAACCGTATGGGAAAGTTTCACACATTATAAGCATCATTTCTCTGGGTGGACAAGCTTTCAATTTCTTTGTAACTGTACTATGCAAAGATCTATACAGCAGGTTAATGATCGACTCTAATCTGAGATTTCCCAATTTTATATTTTGGCACTAAAATCTTCTCTTTGCTCTTTTTCTGTGTGCTGCATCAAAGATTGTGTAACAGCCATGTTTTAATTTCATCATGACTTTGGGTTATTTTTAGATTTTCCATCGCCCCAAAAGCTTGATCTTCACATCCAAGCTATAAAGTGTGGCTGCCAGGGGCGCTGGTAGGAATTCTGCACCCCCTGATGGGAGGTGACACCGGGTCCCCCACCACAATGCCGTTTTAATTTACAGTACGACCTCGCCTGTCTCAAAGGCCTTTCTCTTCTTTGAGGAGCCCTAGATATGTTCCCTATTTTCTCTCCATTGGCAGCACCTCTGCATTCTGCTCATATACACTTATTTCTTATTCTCATCGAGGTATAATCCATACATAATCCACTCCTCTGATGTAAATATCTGTGTATTGAACAACTGTTTCTTTCTTATATCTCACCTGCTGTGTGACTCTTGTGTGAGCAAATGGCATCTGTCTCACTTTCTTTTCAATATTTTGAACAGGAACTGACCAAAAGCACAAGTAGATTAACATTAGACAGCAACTGATACTAGAAAAGATTCCACTTCACACCCTCACTCCACGCACAGGACTTTGGGTTAAGCATCCAGCAGGATAATGAGCTGTAAGATATCACATTTGGGGCCATTTTAAGCATCCCTATTCTAATAAGTGAGAGCTTGTTAGTCAGATTATGTATGTTTTGCAGCTCAGTTCAATTATTTAAATCCTGTAGATCCCACTTTTTCTTCAAATGTCAATCTTTGTTTCATAATTTGATTACACTCTCTAGCTATCCGGCTAGCCATTTCCAAAAATTGATCAGCTGATAAAAATAATCGACTGTAAGAGAGGAAGTATAAAAGTGGAGTAGCCTACAGATTCAGTATTTCTATTCAAAGCCATGATTGGGTTGAGATGCTATACTTCACATGAAAGCGTCTGAATTTTGCATGAAGGGATACAATACTTTGCAAGTCACAAAGAAATCTCTTTTCAAAAAGGAGCAACAACCACAAACAGTCTTCAAACATCGAGAGGAAACCGCCTATAAACAAGACGAGACGCGCAAACAAAATCCACAGTTGTACAAGATCTTACATGTAACCCGAGTGTACAATTAAAAATGCTCTTTTCCTTTTCCCTGTGCGTTTACATCACAACATTCATGACACAAGTCTGGACGTAACCTAGTTAAAGATGAAAGAAAGGAGAGTGAATCTATCTCAGGTGAAATTGGGTGACCCCCGCAAGAGATTAGTCCATTAGCAAAAAGGAGAGCCCCACTCGCTTGACAAGTAATACCAGCTGTGACACCGAGCACTGTCTGTCTGTCTGTTTGGGAGGGGTTGAGGGTGGTGGTGGTGGTGGTGGTGGGGGAAGGGTGGAGACAAGGGAGCGAACAAAAAACCAGATGCATCTTTCAAGACTATTTGTTCAAAGAGTAATTCAGGGATCTGTTTTTCTGCTCTATCCGGTTGTGGCCATATGACTCGGCCTTTAACGCTGTATCCCCGGGAGCTGCTTCTTTTTTCATCTGCTCAAATATAATAAGCACACAGGCCTGTTTTTTATTATAAGTATTGATGCAGTTTTATTGCAAATCCCAAACTCAATAATCCACGTCAGTCAGATTTTGTCCATATTGAGCAAACTGACAAAGAATATTTCTTTTCTGTGAATCTTTTGTGGTTGACACTTTTTTTTGCAAGAACATGAAGAAGCCAACAGCCACCATCTGTTGTGTCAGCAAACACACACACACACACACACACACACACACACACACACACACATGTTCTGACCATCACTTTAGACCGTGCATCCACTAAACACACAGTGTTGTGGACAACCATAACGTCTAACCTCATTACAGACTGAGTGTACTCTCTACCAGTCTCAAGCACACGGCACTGCAGTGGCACAGCGGTGTAAAAACACCTTGAAAGGGCCATTCGTTTCCTCTCAAATAAACCACCTGAGCCTGACTGATAGCTGCTGCATGGTGTTAATTTACAACAACAGGCGCCACCCTGGTGTGACGAGGTGGAAGGGAGTACATTGAGATCAACCTCTCTGCCCCCTTTTCTTGTCCAGGGGAACACTTCTGTGCAGCTTTGCTTAATGGCCTGGCTGAGTGAAGTGAACACATGGTGCCGCTACCTGTTGGCCTGATGTGGCAGACAAGGATGAAAAGACATCTTCTTCTGCACATTAAATATCACACACAAAGCTTAGACAAAGAGGTGTTAAAAAAGCATCTTTTGCGCTTGTTTCATCTGTTTTCAAGGGGGAAAAAATCCAAACAAATTCAAAAACCGCCACTTAATGCCAAGTGGCCGCATTCACATCATACCCAAAGGAGCCACATTTTCATAGCCAGAACTTTGACGCATTCACACGCACAACTCATTACCAAGTGCCCACATCCAAATGAGTCCTATCTTCTGTGTATAGGGAGCCTATCAAGAGCGCTTTTCCCCGCCCAACGGGCATAATTACAATAAATGAGACAGGATGTGAACGCAGCATCATTCAGCTCAACAACAGCATGCGTTAACAGGACAGAAAACACACAAAACTGAGGCATCATGATGACATCATGGCCTGAGCACACGTGAAGTCTGGGTGATGATGACTACCATACTGCCTCTCCCATCATGGGGAGTATAAAAAAAACAGGGTGGCACCATGGACAATATCACATCACATACATTGGAAAAGTCACTTCTAATAGATATGAGGAGGACTTTACAATATTAAACATAATAATAACCCTTTTTATCGAGGAGAGTTAAGTTTTTAAACAGATTATAGATTTAGATTAGGGATCAATGCTTACTATGTGGTTTATAAACTGCCAGAATGAACAATAAAATAACAATTTTGCAGGATTTTGTTTGTAAAAATAGGGGGAAATCTAGCAATATACTTCAAATTTAAAACATATATAAGACAATCAAATAAAAGGAGCATCTATTACAAATATTTTTGTGACTTCCTAACTTATAATTAGAACCACCAGCGTCCCTGCTCCACTTATCCCCCCCAAAATGTGATCGATGAGCGGGTCTGAAGTTTTGGTGGCACCTGCGTGTGACAGCTGGGACTTTTTTAAGCTCCTCTCATACCTGCGGTTTAGCGCACGGACGCACCCCGCGTAAGCAGCACCACTGCCGGGCTAATGAGACAATAGCTTACCTTGGCAGAGGAGGGCGGTGAATAGGAGGGCACACACGCAGCTGGCGGACAACAAGTGCATCCTTGCGAGTCTCACAGATCCTCAGTCGGCTGTTGGTTTGTTTAAAAAGCAAAAAGACTTGCTTGAGTTGTTTTTCTTATTCTTCTTCTATTAGGGTTTAAAATGGTCCTCGTGAGCTCGGTTGCTGGTGCTGTGGAGGCAGTTCAGTTCAGTTTTTGGCTCTTCTCCCAACGTGGCATGTGCTCGCCAACTCGCGCTCGTATCAGTTCTGGTGGAACAGGTAATCGCGAGGGGTGCGCAGACAAGCGCGAGGGCGGAGGATACTGTCTGCAGCTCCGCCCCTGATACCCCCACCTCCCCTCCTCTCCCCTCCTCCCCTTCCCTCCAGCTGCACCACCCCCCCCCCCCCCCCCCCCCCCCCCCCCCAACCTCCCACACACAAGTGCAACCCCCCACCCTCCTTTTTCTTAAGACCCCCAGCAACTCACCCCCTCGTGTTCCCCCTCCTTCTCCTCCTTCTCACCCCTCCTTTTACTCTCATCTCACCCCCCCTTCTCTTTCTTTCCAACATGCACCCTCACACACACACACACACATGCATGTACAAACACACGCATGGGGTTTGTGTAACCTGCAAATCATGCCTCAGACTTGTTTCATGCAGAATACCCAGATGTGTAAGAGGTACCCAACATCTGCTAGATTTGAAATTTAACTAGAATTTGTATTAGCAAGAAAATATGCTCACGTAAAGTGCTCATTATGAAAAATTGTCTCCCTCACAGTGTTTAATTACAGCTAATGCATCAATAATGAAACCTTACAAAAATGAAATATGAGAAAATTTTGTTTCAATTTTTCTCGTTAATTCAGATTACACGCCTCCTCGAGACAATGTCAGTTCAATGTCAAAAATTTGCTTTGTCTTCAGAATAAGCAAGGTTGTTTTTGAGAGTTCCTAAAAAGTTGACATTTTACGTGTGTCTCAGCAAGAAATCAGAATCTGCAAAGCAACTAGTAACTACGGCCATCCAATAAATTAAGTGGATTAAAAATTTACATGAATCCCATCTGAAAAAAGTCTCTAGTGTTAAAAAAGTACCAGAATTATACATACAAGCACAATACTTGAGTTACTTCACACCTCTGTTGACTCCAACATGTGCACAAACACACACACACACACACACACACAATGAGATATACTTTCAATCAACCCTCTGCCTGAGACTTGTAGACTGGGCTTGTTTCATGCAGAGTATCACACTGCTGCTTTGTGCCTTGCAGGCACGGTGGATGGTAAGTAGGCTATGGGATGTAGGTCCAAGGTTAATTATAATGAAGAAATTTTCACATAAATAATTTAGCCATAATTAATTCTTAAAGTCCTTGCTCATATCTCCTTACTTTTCAATTATTTCACTGAGCACATTCAAGAGCAACACCACAATAATTAATATCCATCTAATGACTGTGTTAATAGAATTAATGCGAGGTACTGAGTGCTTTGGCTTTAATGGAGCCTTTACATCTTTTCACTTGTACTCTTTTCAGCTCTCTATAATGTCAGTAGTTATATTTACTTGCATGGAATGTTGTGTTTTCAAGTCAGGTAGTCACAAAAACATTGTGACTATAGATGAGGGCTATTTCCTGTAAAAGTGCCACGCTCTTAAACGGGTATAACTCTGACAGTTTCAGCGAGTCCATTTCAGAAGTTGGTAAAAATAACATCAGAGCATGTAAAATGTCATTAAAACCATACTTGCTGCAAATAAAATGATTTACCACTGTGCTGTAACTGCATGATCATGCTTGTCTGATCACAAAATGTGTGTCTGCATGTGCGCACAGTGTGTGTTGGGCTGGAGAGAAATCTATCAGGGTGAAGAAGTAAGTATTCCTCACCCTGGGTGTGAAATTCATGTAGGTCTGTGATGGTTTGTGCAAATGGAGTGAGGGCACAGGCTGTGAAAACCTAATGCAATTTGATTAGAAGTTAACCGCAAAGCAATATTTTTCCTGCCTCAATGCGCTGAGAGAAAAAGAGAACTATTTGCTTTTTTTCCATGTGGGTGAAAGTGAATGAGACTGACTGATGACCAAGCCTGGAGCATGGTGTTCAATTACCAAACAATAACATCTTGCTCATAATTGGGATTTCAGGTGAGCTGGTCAAGGACTAAATATTGAAATAAACAAAGACAACAAAGCCAAAATTCTTGCAACCAGAAAATCTACAGTAAACCTGTGAGCAGGATATGCTAAAACTTCATGTCTTGCTTTTTCTTTCTAGGGGAATAAATGCAGCTGAGGCTTGTTTGGATTTTGTATTCACAGGAGAGCGATTTCAGTCAGTCCCCATGACTGGAGAAAGAGATTACACACGGAATAATGAATTACATCACATTGGAGGAACTGTACCAGCTCCTGCTGTCTTTTATTTGATGAAAGAATAAGCGCTCCTATTTTGACATCTTGTGACACTGCTCCTGCTATGAGCATAGAAACAAGCACCCATGTGTTGCTACGGACTCGGGTAATGGAAGTACACATTCTTGACATTCAAGGATGCTGCAGACAGGAAATCCTTTTTTTCCCCCCACACATACATGTTGCAGGTCTGCTCTAATTATCATAGGTGTGTTTCATGGATAAAAATAATTAAATTCAGCTTTTCTGGGATGAACAAAATGACAACACTAACCAGAACTGGCAGTGCAGCATGAACAGGAAATAGTTCTCATTTGCAGCCCCGCAGTCATCAGTTCTCTTCTCCATTCCCTCATTTTCACCGGGTGGAAGCAACAAATATGGCACAGGTTAATTTGGCTCCGCTCCAGCCTGTGACAATCAAATTTCTCCCCTATCCTGTTGAGGTGTCGCACCCCCTTCAGAACTGCTCCTGAGAGGCAGACGAGTGATTAGTCTCCTACAGATCGAGCTTTGGTAAACTGTGTCAAGCAGCGAACACAGTGACCCTGACATTTTCAGCATGGCCAAGGGAGGGGAAGATCCACTTAATGGCCAGTCCTGTGCCGCCCAGCAGCCCCACTTTGGATCGATAATTGCTTCATTAGTTAATCTGATTGAGTGTGTGAGCAGCCTGTAGTCGATGCAGAGTTATCTCTCTTTCTATGAGGAGTCTGTGTTTTATTGATTTCATTGTTCTCTGTAGAGCCTAACTTTTCCCCTCAACTAATCCTCACATTTACACAAAGAAAAGGAGAATGGATCTCTTTGTTTGAGCACCTCCTGCCATCTATACTTCACTTATATTAAAGGTGATCAATAGAAGATGCTTCTTGATAGCATCAGTAAAACAAATAAGGAGACCAAATGTCTTATGTTGTTATGTTGCTCATGGTTTGAAAGGCCAACTGTGCCAAAAGTGTTGCAGAAACACAATCTTATGAATATTCCTAAACGTAATGATAGACATTGTGTACAAACTGATTCTTTATCGCAAGTTAGGTGGTCGTGTAGTAGGCTATCTTGTGCAAGTTAACACACAGGATCTTTAAACCTGCAGCAACTGTAAAACAAGCTGTAAACACAACACTGACACCTTAGAGCTGGGGTACAGAACTTTTGTCTCCCCCTTCTGGCAGTGAGAGTAAAGGGGGGCTCTCGGCTGTGATTGCCTGACATGCAGCACGATCTCATGTGCACCCTGAATGACAGGCACACAGAGAGGGCTGGTAAGAACGGATATGTTTTGACGGTCCACCGGGATTTGTCCAAGTAATAGCCGTAACCATCACTGGCCATAACTTTCTGTTGTGGCTGTAAAACGGTGGATAAATTGTTTTGAGTGTCACACAACCCCCGCAAAATTACTTGTTTCACCATCAGAATTTGATCCCTGTGGTCCGATAACATTTGGAAAGTCTAGAAGAGCTGCACAATTAACGGCCAACCAGCCCGGGCGGGAATGTCATGCCCGATATGACATTTAAAAGTTCCATATCCTGTAAAATACAAAGATTTATCTAGCAGTGATAGGTTTAATCAGGTTGAACTTGTTTGGCAAGGGCTTAAATGTAACACGTGATGTTGATTATATGTAAAAGTTCCGCACTGCAGGTTTAAGAAGTTGATATAGCGAATGTGTTAGCAAACAGTTGTCTATTTACACATTCAGCAGATACATAGCAACATTAAGATTCATATGGAGTCATGTTTGTGGCCTCCTGATGAATGTAAGTCCAACATTCACTCAGTTAAAGAACCAATATTTGGTTCTTTAGCTGCTAATCGATACACTGTCATCTAGTCGCTAACTTTGTCTTTCTGCCGTTTGATGCTGAGCAGGTAGTGTACAGTGGGTCTTTTGTGCCTTTTTGCTGAAAACACCTGCCTGTATTTAGAAATGATGCTGAGAGAGCAGTGAGAGTGAACTAAAACAGTAAAATTGTGGCCATAAAACCAAAACAATGAAAGATGTTAAAACGCTTCATAGAGAGGAGCAAGGGGGAGTGCTAGGTGATGATTCTCTGTGGGTTATTCATTGCGAGCGACTCATTTCACACACACGCAGTCATATGATCCCTTGTTAACATAAAACCTTTGATTAGTGCAGCTTTAAGTCCTTACTCTCCGTGTTATAACTTTTTAACAAGCTTAAATGGTGTTTGCACATTGAAGTTTGCCTTAATATTGCAATAGTGTTGACTGATGCTTTCTTGCCATGAGCAGGCAACATTATTTCCTTTAATGGGTTTGCATGTTCTTTAACACTCTATTGACAAATCTGTTAATAATAGTAGAGGCCGTAATATTAGTCAGAGAAATAAGCAGGGACTGGAGGGTAGTAAACAGTGCTATAATATTGTATCAATTATAATGGGAAAAAAATTAGTTTTTGCCATACTGGTCTCCCCCTAAAGTGATTTTGAACATATTAAGACATTGAAAATATTTCATGGTCACTTTTAACCTCTTAATACCCCAGATTTGAACTTGTTAAGACAATAAAATTTAGCTTGTAAAGATACTGTGAAATAACACACACAAGAAACTTTTTTTTGGCCACCCTGTGTGTGATACTCATGTCATGAATGGTCAAAAGCATCTCACTGTATTTGCACTTCTGTCAGTGCTAAATATTTTAAGATAATTTACCATTAACCTCATGTCACAGTGGTGCAGATATTCTGTTATGAACATGTAATTGTTCTTTCTTTGGTTTAATGTCATATTGTATGTCTTGTCACCTTGTGTGCGGGTTTTTATCCTGTGTGTAGTCGGTTAATCCTGTATTGTGGAACTGTCTTGCAGCATGTCAGTGCAAATTTACCGAGACAAATTCCTTGTGAAACCATTGTGCTTGGTGAAAGAAAGCGAATCCAACAGGCCTACAACCTGTTGGGAAGATGCTGCAGAGGACTAGTGTTTAATAAAAACCCTGAGAAGTTTCTGTAGTCTCATATAGATGTATAAATCACCATACAACATATGATGTGGATCATCTGAAGAGAAAATATCATATTACATTCATAATGGGGTGACATAAACAAGGCATACATTCATGTATGATGAAAAATATTTGTTGTATCCTGACATTTAGATTGCAGCTTCGATATTGGCACAGTCTGCAATGATGATTTTGACATTTCTATATCTGTTATGTTGCTGAACAGATTTTTGTGTCTCAATACTTTCCCACCAAATAAGGAGACCAAGTATTAACTGTAAAGATCACGTCAAGTCACTGGGATTGTTTGAGGAATTTATATTAAAAAGAAAATAAACCATCCCAGCTGATTGTGGATAAAATGTGTGGGGGAGAATCAATTACTCCGAGGGCTGGGGGGAAAAATAGAGTTCAGATGAATTACAGGTGAAATGCTCACAGCCTTTTCTCCGCCTGCATTCCGCAAAGTATGCAGCTGTTGGTGTGTGATATATTCGACCCAGTCTGGCAGGCTTGGCTGCTGGTTGTGTCTGTTTTCCTAAATTACCTGGTTGTGAATGCATAAATGTAATTCATTGGCAACATGAAAGGCAGAGAAATTATTCATGAAGATGTAGACCAGTCTGCTACAACTCAGGCATCTGTCAGCTGTCAGTATTGTTTATTTCTCGCCTCAGCCTGAAAGTATTTGTTGGTTTGTCAGTTAATGGCGGCTCGTTGCCGGTGGAAACGGCAGAACTTAGATGCTGCCTGCTTCAGGCGGATGCTTTGAACAACAACCCAGGATAAACACAAATGGCAGATTCTTGTTATCCCTTTTTAATATGTCAGTGGATCTTTTGGGAATACTTCTTCCGCCACTTTCTTATAATGTGCAACAACCAAATGTTCCATGAAATTAACACTTAAACAAAAGATAAGTCATGTTATGGCAATTCTGTTATGAGAATTAAAAAGTTCTAACTCCTCGCTGGGCTGGGATTTCAAAGGCAAAGTTGTTGGAATAATTTGTCTGTGCTCTATCATTTGCTGCTGATTTTTTTTTTTTACTATACAGTGGTGAAAGCAGGTTGACATTCTGTTCGCCAGTTAATCTTTAAAGCAGAAGGGGTAGATACCAGCAGAAGTGAGATACAATCTCTTGATATATTGGAGTGAAAAGGGCATGTCAAGAATATCAAATAGACGACAAAGTAATCAAATATAAAAGACGAAGAACTTTTATTTTTTTTCACCCACAACAGCTGAATCAGCTGGTGTCTTTTATGGTCTGGGAGTGAAGACTACTGGGATTTCATCTAAATGTAGTTTGTGCGATGTAGAAGAAAAAGAACTCAGCCACCGACACCTGTATGTTCAGATTTCTGAGCTTTACATACATTACAATAATCCTGCTCCTATTTTGCAGTTTCAAAATGTGTCACCACGAAGTGATGAGACTTTGGGAGGTTATTTGGTCAAATATGACAAATGTAGCTGTATGCATTTATTATTGTCACTGTTAATAATATATTTATGAAAGTATTTAATGTTATTTTTTAGTATTTTGCTTGGACTAATGGCACATATTGTACCACAGAACAGGAAAACACAAAACAACACAGAGCAAAGAAATACAGTAAAAATACCATAAAAATTTAATGAGAAGCACCTGATCATCTTGTCTGGATGTGACAAACTGTCTCTTCTTCTTCTTCTTCTTGAGTTTAAAATAATCCCATTTGTGAGCAGGTAAGGATTTCTACATACTGATCCCCTTAACAGAGAAAAACATTTAACAAAATAGCAGCTTACAATTCCCCATAGATGCTGCTGAGTGACTGTCAGAAACCCAAAGAGGTTTCTCCATGTCACTGAGTGCCTGAGGAGCCTGGATATATATGCATTTATGTATAGATTTAATAACAAATTTGAAATGATGACATGAGATCTTATCTGCTTTTATATTATATTATGAAGCTCGATGTACAAGCGGCAAACAAGCTTGACATATTGTCTATCACCTTTTAAGTTGAACGTGTTGGCAAACAGTCATCTATTTACACGTCCAGCAGATACGGAGCGACATTAGCATTTATTTGGAGTTGCGTTTGTGTCTATCTGGCGGATGTAAGTCCAATATTTTCTCTCCTTTTAGCTCTGTTTTGGTCTCCACCAACTGAGAATAATATCTGGTTCTTTAGCCACTGAATGCTCGCTAACTTTGGTAGCAACTAGCTAGTGCACAGTGGGTTTTTAGAGCTCTTTTTCTGATTGATGAGAAGTATTGCTCCCCAATAGAGCTGTTACCACCTTCTGACAACAGAGATGTCTTTGACTTAAAGCTTTTTCTTGTTATAAGTTTAAATCTGCACCAGGCTTTCGTCTTCTCATTGCCTTTGTCAATCAAGCCTTCTCTATGCAGTGATATATTTCAGTTTAGCTTGAAATAATTGTCCAAAATAATCTGCATTAATCTCCAGTGAAGCTAGTTTGAAGTAAAGGAAGTAAACAGCTCCCCGACCTTCTCTAAATTCATGCTTGTCTCCAACAAAGAATAGGACAAAGAAGAGAATAGGTCTGTTATTCATAATTTCTGAATGCACTAGTGCTCATGGTCCTTGTGCTGGTCCCAACTGGTGACAGTCAATACAGATGTTATGTTTGCATTGTTGATATTCTTGCATTTCTTTGCTGAAATAATTGATTGGGTCAA
Organism: Thunnus maccoyii; assembly: GCF_910596095.1. Classification (NCBI taxonomy): domain Eukaryota; kingdom Metazoa; phylum Chordata; class Actinopteri; order Scombriformes; family Scombridae; genus Thunnus; species Thunnus maccoyii. The sequence continues at coordinate 22,142,117 of NC_056538.1, forward strand.
GGTCCTCAGTGGTGAAGTAGTTTAATGCTTATTATTTTAGTCCTTAACTTGCAGTTACCAGAATTCTATGGTCGCAAACCATCAGATGGTTGATTTCTCCTCAAACGTGTCTGATTGCTAGATGTCTTAAGTGAATACTTTGCAAAACAATTATAGATGAGGCATCTTCCTGCAGTGATTACATCAATCAGTCTGAAATGCCAGGAACAGTTACCAATTATTTTGCAGAGCTGAATTATTTTGCATTACCTGAGGATTTTAACACAGCAAGAATGGTAACAAATTAAACATAATGAGAGATTATATTGCGCTTAATGACTAAAAATTTAAAAAAGCGTTTTACTGGAATCACTTTAGCTTTTTATTGATGCTTTTATTCATTGAGTTTTAATTCTTCCATTTTTTTCTTTCTTTCTGTCCTTTCTGTTGGAAAGCACTACGTAACTCCTGTTTTGACAAGCGCCACACAAATAAAGTTTACTTACTTACTTACTTCCTAATACTTGTTTGCATGGTGTGAAAGAGGCACCTTACAGGTGTCACCTCACACCGCTGCCATAAAGCCGGTCATTGTTTGAGGCAACAATGCGGATCCAACCCAGCCCTCAACAGTCCGACACAGATCTGATTAAAGACTGTTTAAACACAGGCGGTTGCACTGCAGAGGAGGGATAACTAAAGCCCCCTGACTCTGGAATGTGGAGGGATTGGGGTATCTTTGCCCTGAAGGTTTTTACTGGTACAATACCAGTCTGGGGCAGGAGCAGTGGTCTGTTTGTTGGCTCAAGCCAGGCTGACATTATCTCTTCTTTGCCCTCAGGCTCTGAGTGAGAAGCCATAGAGTTTATGCACACTGGTGACCTACGAGAACATAGTGCAATTAGCCACACCTACATTTACACCACACCTCCAAACAAACGGATGTTACCATAACAATCAGCACTGTATCTAACCAGTTTTCCCTTAACCTCATGCCGTGTCCATGACAATGCAGCTTCAGCTGCAGAGGGAGACAGCTGGGAGCAGCAGAGCTGGCTGCCGCTGTAGCTCAGGGTAGAAAAGGTCATGGTGTTTGGCATTGTGAAGTCTTGGGACTGTTTGAAACAATGCAAATGACTGAGAAATGTGCCTGAGGGCAGGTTGTGGATTTCAAAAACAGTACATATCTAAAATCTGGCCTTGCATACGTTGCCTTTATTTAGTGTTTACATGTTTTGCTCTGTTGTTCATGTTTACATTTAAATAACTGTGACGTGCCTTAGGTTATATTAACTTGTTTGGCTCGTGCTGGGTTTGGAAAGTGTACTTTCAATGACATTTTGTTGTTTTGGTTACTCTCTGCGTTACTCTCTGTGTGCTTTTTCATGGATTGATGCTGCAATCCATTGCAAGGTGGAAGTCGATAGTTCCAAGTCGGTATTCTCAACTTCCAATCTATGCATCCCAGTCTCATCTGCTCGGGAAAACATGGACGCCCACTGCAAACTGGTGTTTCGAGGGCCACGTAGATGCAGGGTTTCATTCCAACCCAACACTACAGCAGCTGACTTAACACATTAGCATGCTGTAAAAGAGACAGGAGGAGCAGGCTAGTACTGCATGCTTGCACAGACTTCTATGAAGCACAAATCAACTGGATGGATATAGCTACTACAAAGTTGTTTCAAGCACATTTCACAACACAAACACTACATAAAGTAAAAATGGATGAAAAGGTAATTCTGCTTACTGTGACGTCAGGTTTGTTTCTGTTGGCGAACTCAGGCTAGATGGATCTTGCCCAAGTTTCCGACTTGGAATTCCGACTTGAATGATCATTCCATTGCACTTTTCCTTGGTGGAGGTCATTTTTGTCCAAGTTCTGAGTACAATGGATTGCAGCATTATTCACTGCAATGTGATAAAAACGTTGAGATCGAATGAATCTCATGACAGAGGACTGCTTAGACCACTGGTTCAGACTCCTCCTTCTTATTCTGAAATTTCAACTCCTCAATCAGATCCTATTTAGGAAACCAATATGCAATTAATCTTGCTAAGCACTGACTGGATTTTTTTTTTTATCACTTTGGGTTTCTGTGTGTGAACTCGTGGGACATTTACAGGGTAGTTCATTACTTGACTGAGCTGGCATTTCCCTGCTCTGCTGCCTTCATTCTCTTGTGCTTACTTTCTCCATGCCTCATTCTAAACAATTACTCTTTGCAGCTAATTTCCCCCTTTGTAGTATGCATTTCATATGGAGATTAGTTAGCTGTGCCATTCAACCTAAACCTGCTCTGGTGAGACAGCTCTGAATTTCATGACTTCTTATTATGGAGGCTGATTGGCTCTAAATAACCTTTTTAAAAGTAAAGCAGTGGCAGCAAAACCTGATAAATCTAGACACAGATGGTGTTTATTAGAAATACTTTGACAGTTATGATGCATGCCTGTAATTTCTAAACAGTTAATTCAGCCATTAGTTAAAATTTTAAATTACAACCATTGATTGGACACCATTCACATACATATGTAACAATAAATCAGAATGAGAACTTTTGAATGAATATACTGTCTCCACACTAAAACTGACCCTTTAGCCCCTTCTTTAATTGAACTGCCCATTACTCCTGTCCTAAACTGAGTTTCAGGAAACTGAGTATCTGTTCTATGAGAGGTGAATCTTTTTTCTGAATCCAGAAGGACACTTCAAACTGGAAATAAATACCATGCGATATGAAGTAAATTGCATATAGTAATTTCTGTCTATGAATGATAGTAAAATATTTCTGTAAAGCAACATTGACTGTTGTTTTTAACACACAGGGGTCACAACAACCCTGACATAAAGCTGATATGACAAACATGTCAGCAAATAGTTGCCTATATTTACACATCCAACAAATACATAGCAACAACAGTATTTATTTGTGGTCATGCGTCTGATCACCTGAGGAATGTAAGTCCAATATTCACTCTTCTTGTAGCACTGTGTTGGTCTTCACCAATTCCTGGGGGAAATAAGTGGCTCTTTAGATGCTTAATGCTCCACTATACACACCAGCTAGTTGCTGACTGTCTGTCTGCCAAAGGTGCTGGGCAGATAGCTCTGTGAGTTTATCAGTGCTTTTTTCCCCCACATTGGAAACAGATCCCTGATGTGGCTGCAAACGATTTTGTAGAGAGGGAACCAAAACAGTAAAATTGTGAGCAACAATAACCTGAAAGACGCTAAAATGCTCCGTAGAGCTGGGGAGGGCTGTAGAGGAGTTATAATGCGTGTTGTCGCTATGATTGACCCCTTTCATATTATCCATAGTTTTTTTTAAAATAAATTGTTAATATAAAAATATTGACTAGTGCAGCTTTAAGTCAAATTAAAAGGATCTTCATATATGTACTGTGATATCCACAGTGCACAAACATCTGACACTAATTAAATAAACATTTCAGTCAAACTGATGCTCTCTTCACTTCCCATTCCAAGGCATGCCTTATATTACTGAGAACATTTAGGGAAACCTAAGTGTCTCAGTAAACCATTATTAGCTTGTCAGGCTGCTGTCAGGCTGAATCAGGAGGTGCAGCTTATCATGCACTGCAGAGAAAGTTTCTGCAGTGTCTGAGTCAACCATGCAAATATCAGTGTCATCATAAGCAAACCTAAAAAAAGACTCAACAGTCCTATTTTTAAAAGTCCTTGGTATGAAGGATAATATTTTGAGATATCTATCAAAAGCTTTGTTGCCTTTGCACTGCCCGTTACCGCTGCTAAATGTAAACCCCCTTCTGCTGTGTCCCTCACTGGTATTTCTGTGATAACCACATTTTCATAATTTGATTTATTTGTCAGTAATTTAACCAGATTAACCCTAAAATTCGTGAAAGGTCAAAAGCAGTACAAACAATCGTTTAAATTTGTATTTTGATCCACCCAGAGACTGCTTGCTGGTGCAATTAAGTGCAAGCAAATGCATTTGCAAAGTGGAACAAGATTAGCTGTCTCTAGTGAGGCTGGGCTGCTCTCATGGTTAATGGGCTGCTTACACCTCCTGTGAACCTGCCACGCCTCCAAACATGCACACTGAACACACCAGAACGTTGTTACTGGCGCTGAGTTTCTGCTGCAGATACCATATTATCATAGAGGCTTTTAAAGGATCATAGTAGCAGTTTTGCATCCTCCGTTCATTAGCGACAAATCGTTCATCCTTTGCATTACTGGTATTTTTCAAAGCAAATCATAAAATTGTAGATTGATTTCCCCTTCTCTTGCCAGCCATTATTTTCCAGTCATTTCAGTGCATTCATTTCATTGCACTACAAGTTGATTAAAATCAACTTGCAATGATCTGAAACTTGCTTGAGACAGGTAATCCATCAGTGTGAATGATTTGCTGCCTCTAATTCTGTCAATTATATGTTTTCACTGTGTGGTACTGCAAACCCATTGGTGCATTCAAGGATGATCTGATATCTGACATTTGACAGTTCAAGCCTGTCTCCTAAAAATTACATTTGAATACTACTAAATGGTTTTGCCAATAATGTTTTGGAGGAAACGTGATTACTGCTTGTATTATGGTCAAGACAATGTATGTTTTCCAGTCCAAGAAGTGTTACATTTTTATATACTGCACAGACTTTGACAGAGTAGGGTTTGCATCCTGCATCCTAAGTGTGGTGAGGTTTAGGCCACTAACTCTTAAGGTTAGAGGACAAACACAGTTTTGTTTTGACTAATGAAAAAGTAAGCACATCTTGTCTTGTGCTTCAAGTTACTGTTGACTTTCCCAAAATTTAATCAAGACCATAATTTTTCCCAAACTTAACCTCATGCTTTGAGTTGGCCAAACATAGTCATCAAAAATGAATAGGAAATTGTGGAAAAAAATAAATAGGCTCATTATCATCAATAAAGTGAAATCCGAGCGACATTATGCTTCTTTTTAATGGTGTTTTTCCATAACAGAGACTAAACGACCCACAACTGAACTTGCTGCTGTTGTACAATGATCTGCTTTTGTTTCCACTGTCCCCCGCCTGCTTTGGGGACAAGTTACTGGAGTTAAATTTCAGTTTGACACCCTTCAGGAGGTGGTACTAAATCAAGTGCCAGGTATTGGCGGGGGAGGGGGATTGGTTGCCGGGCTGTTGCTCATGACTGGTTGAGCAGCTGTCGCTCGTGATTGGACAAGCTGATGTGTTGTCACATTTTAACTACAACAAACACAACATTATAGAAATCACCACCATTTCAATTCTGTGTGTACACCAGCAAGCACTTTTTAAACTTTTTATACTGAAACACAGTGGAGAACACAGACTTTTTCAATGATGTACATCCAATTCTTCCCAGTTTGTAAAATACAGTGGAAAAGCAAGGCAGAACCAACCACCTTTGCCCTACAAGTTCTCAAAGGTTCAGGTTACAGGTCGTTAAGTTCCTGTAGTGGAAAATAGCTATATATGTTGTTGCTGTTCAAATTACAATATTAGTATACAAATTTCAATTGTGTGCTGATTGCAGAACATTTTTAATGCAAACAATGAACAAATCACACACTGTAATCATATTCTTGATTACACTGGATCTGGATATGCTGATTTTACAGCAACAATACAGCTCTTTTTGGCCGATCACTATCATTTCTCAGACATCAACTCTCAGACTGAGACTATCAGTGCCAATTTAGTATAAATAAAGACCAAACATTGCTTGAGAGGTGATAAGAAACACAAATTTAAAAAAAAAGAACTGTTCAGAAAAATTGTCTACAGTAATCTGAACTATACATAAGTTACAATAAGTGGCCTAAAATAATATTCAAAAATGCCTATATTTTCTTTTAAATATGTGCTTTTCACATTGAAATGGTTTATCTTACTCACTCCTCATGTGGGGAAATCGGCAATCCTACTGCATATTGTTGCAGTGCGTAGGGGAGATAGAGGTGAGGGGTAATGCAATTACTCACTGATGTCAACCCTATTTTCACGTCGAGTGTCTGTATGGATTGATAATGAGTAGGCCTGCCTATCTCTATCTCTAATTAGACAACCTCTTTAAATCTCCTTCGTGATGTATCCTGGTGTCCCTTTTCTACAGAAACAAGTCACATTTCATTCATCTTCCAGTAGCCTTGGCAACTGCCACGAGGATAACAAACCATTAATCTGCCCCGATACGTGGACAGCATAATATTCTGTTGACATTCCTGAAAACACCTGAGTGCCTCTGCTCTTTGTGATTTCTAATGTATGTTAACCATGAGACCAAAAGCAGTCCTTGGTCTGCATTGTCCTTTCACTTATCAGTTTCAGTGTTAAATGTTAGTAAGATAGAGTACGTGTACTACAGTTCCTCTATATGCAGCGGCTTTTGCAGGTTTAAACATCTTTACAGTGATTCTGCTGACAAAAAAATTTGCTTTGAATTTTGCTGCTCAAACACTTACATGTGTCTATTAAAATGTATCTTCTTTTAAAGGGAATATTTCAATAATTTGGGAAATATGCTTATTTGCTGTTTGCTCATAGAGTTAGATTTGAAGATCGATACCACTCTCATGACTGTACGGTAAATTTGAAGCTACCACCAGCAGCCAGTTAGCTTAGTTTAGCATAAAGACTGGAAACAGAGAGAAATGGCTAGCCAGGCTCTGTCCAAAGGTGACAAAATCCACTTACCAGCACCTCTAAAGCTCACAATTAACAGTGGTGGAAGTATTCAGATTCTTTACTGAGGTAAAAGTAGCAATACAGCAATGTAGAAATACTCCATTACAAGTAAAAGTCCTGCACTGAAAATTCTACTTAATTAAAAGTATACATGTATTAGCAGGAAAATGTACTTAAAGTATTAAAGTAAAAGTACTCATTTCATCCCTCTGACTGATATATTATTATATATGACATCATTAGATTATTAATACTGAAGCATCAGTGTGTAAGCAGCATGTTACTGTCGTAGCTGCTGGAGGTGGAGCTAGTTTGAACTACTTTATATACAGTTAGCTAGTTTAGTCCAGTGGTTCTCAATCTAGTGGTTCAGGCCCCTCCAAAGGGTCACCAGATAAATCTGAGGCGTCGTGAGATGATTAATGGGAGAGGAAAGAAGTAAAAGCAAAGTTCTGATACACAAATCTGTTTTCAGTTTCTGGAATTTTTCTCTCATCTTTGATTGTTGGTGAAATATTGAATCATTTGAACATTTATTGAAATTAAATCATGTGAGAAGTTTAGAGGGAAAAATCACTATTTGGTGGAGCTGTTAACAACTCATAGACATCTGAAATGTGACTCCGACTACAAACTGCTTTTTGTAAGACATCAAAAGCCAAAAAGGTTGGAAACCACTGGTTTCATCTTTAGAATGTTGTATTTTAAAAGCTTTTTATATTATCCATTGTGTCAAATGTTCTTCTGAAAAGTAACTAAAGCTGTCAAATAAATGTAGTGGAGTAGAAAGTACAATATTTCCTTCTGAAATGCAGTGGGGTGGAAGTACAAAGTAGCATCAAATGGAAATACTCAAGTAAAGTACAAGCACCTCAAAATTGTACTTAAGTACAGGTCTTGAGTAAATGCACTTAGTTTCCACTTTCCACTTTCCACCACTGCTGATTAACATGTCATATCTTGTTTGTTTACAAAAAGCTGTAGCTTAGAGGCATAAGAGGGTTGAATCGATGGCAGCTGGACTTGTTTGTAGATACTTGAAGAGACATCTTGCTCTGATTAGGTAAGTTCCCTGTCTGACAGGTTCTTCACCCATCTGTTGTATGTTTCATCCAGTGTGGAATTATCTTTCTTTTGCCTCCAGGTAAGTTCTTCTGCTTTCCCAGTGTTGCTGCCTCGTGACTAGGTTTTGGAATTTCCTTGTCTGTCATTCCTTGCTTTTGGCATGTTGAGATAGTTGTGCCTCCTCAATGAAATCAGTGACCTTCTCCAAGCTGCACTAGGCAGATGTGATTTCAGTGTCTGGAGTAAGCCAACAGCCTATTTATTCAAAACTTCAATGGTGAAATGGACCTGTCTCACTCTCTCATTCAGTAGCTGGTTCTGCGCCTTCTCTAGGATCATTCCTTTCCTGTAGTCTGTTTGATATGAGTCTCTGTTGTTGGTATGTCAGATTAAACCATAGGTGGTTTCTGTAGTCTGCAATTTTCCTGCCTGTCCTTTCATACTCCCGTACCACTCCGAGGAAGCTTAGAAGATTCTCAGTGATCCAGGTCATGGTTATCCAAGGCGGGTTGAATCGAGGGCAACTGAACTTCAAGTATCTACAACCAAGTCCAGTTACCCTCGATTCAACCCTCCTTGGATATCTCTGCAAGGAAGCGTGTATTTCCCAAAATGTTCAACTATTCCTTTAACATCCTGAATCCTACTTTCAGAGTTTTGGCCTTCATTCATGTTGGTGTCATTACATTTTATTCACAACTTCATTAATGAGAGCAAAGGGCCTGTAGCCATACAAGATCACAAGTTGTAAACAAACCCTCAGTTTTATAACATAATCTTTAAAGAGGCACTTCACCTATCAGTTTACTATGTGGAGTACTACTTAGCCTGTGAAAACAGTTATATAATGTTGTCTGTGGCTCTGGGGGAGCTTTCTGAAGGGTCTGATAGAGAGCCAAAGTCCTGAAGCCACTTCCGGTGTAGCTGCTTTTCTACTGTGACTCAGTGCAGTTTCTCATTTTTTTCATCTGTCTCTCTGAAAAAATTAAACATGTTGTTGGCGTTTATCCCTATTAATAAATTAGCACTACACTTAAGAAGCTGAAACCTTTGTGCCCTTATAAAATTTTAAGAGTGATTAATTTACTGGCCTACATAAAAAATAATATCTCCCATCGGAATTTACAAGTGCAGCTGCACATGTACCTCTAATGTAATGTTTACAGCTTTTTAGCTGTAGACTCTGCTGTCTGAACTATATTATTAAGTTATTTTTTAAAAAGTCACCTTGTCTAGACAAACTGAATCAACTGACTTACATACTGTTGGGTATGGTTATATCTCAGGGCTGTATTTTTAATCATTTGGATTATTATAAAATTTGTCCATATAAATTAAATAATTTTTGAATGAGGTTTTCTTACCTCTGGAGCAAAAGAATAGTTCATATTTCTATGAAACACAGAGCTATTGATGGAGCTATTGACCTACTACATTTACATGTGATCTGTGTCTGTATACATTATCTGGATCATGAGCCTCTGCATTTACATCTAGTATTGATATGCACTCTTGTTATCTTGATTCAAATCACATTGTGATCAGATCTCAATATGCAAAGGAGCTAGTTGGGGCTGATAGACTGATAGAAAAATCCATGTATTAGTTAAGTAGGTATGGTCATATGTATGTATATGTTTGGCGGCAGGGCCTTGAGGGGAACACTATAATAGACATATGGACATCATGGTCATCATGTGAACCGAGAGCTCTGTAAGGCTTTGTCTAGGTCTGTTAGAAGGAATCTGTAAACAACTAGAGGTGCCTCCCCAGGGCATCAAGGCCGTCAATATATACTAGTGACTTTCCTTTGTCTTGTCAGAATTCTCCACGGAGACTCTGCGTACTCTCCGTGTCTACAATATATGTTTGGTTTGGATTAAAGAGACGCTTGACTTCAACCAACCTCAGTCTATTTGGTAATTTTTACCTATCATTTTTGGTCCTTCGAGCCGGATTCCTGGATGTGCTTCTCGGCCCTCTTTCCAAACCGGAGCGGAGTAGAGTGCACGACATAGGTTACAAAATCTTTTTCCTGCTACGTTCAGAGATAAAGGCGCTTGCGGGCTGGAGAGGGTCCGGAGCACCACGGATTCCTTTGTGAGGTGAGAAGTTTGTCTCTTTAATCAACAATTGAGTTGTGTGAAAGGCCTGAATCTGTAAGTCCAGCCTCAAGCTATGTGGGAGAGAGTTTAGTGGTGATTTTAAACGGCTGTATAAGACTGGCAACCCTTGGGAGAGTGAAGGGAGAATAGGTGTGTCTACCTAGGTTAGAAGTGTGAAAAGTGTCAACCTAAAAAGACATATATAAAATATAAAATACAAAAAAAAAGGGGGGGGGGATAAGTAGTAGCTTACATCAAAACAAAACAAACAAAAAAAACAACAAGAAACAAATAACAAAAAACAAATAAAATATAAAATTAAAACAAAAAAAAAAAACTACAAAATTTTTCTTTTATATCAAACGTAGGTTGGGATCTTGTTATAGAAGGTAGTTATTAACAGTGTCTCAGTGAAATAACCAGACAAGGGTAACCTTACGGTGTCAACAAATTGTCTGGAGACTGGAAACCTAACGGTGACAACAAAAGTCTACATTTCACTGATTGTAGCACAATATGCTGCCAGGCTCACGGAAGCATTCAATGGACACAGTGGGCTGGAGCCGCGAATCGGAGATGGGGTTAATCCACGCTACGAGTCGCAGTTAACATCCCGCCTTCTGAGGGGTTTAAAACCACAGATTGCAAATTGGATAAAAAAACATCTGGTCGGATGGGAAGGAGAGCAGAGAAGGGTTATTCTCGCACATGCTAAACACGCTGAAAAAGTTCTGGAAAATAGAGACAAGAAACATAAAAAAGTAGAGGTGTTTTATAATGACGGTGAGAATGATGATGGTTGCTTTTTCTCTTCTGAGTCCCGCAGGAAGGAAATTATTTGCTATCGCTGTGGGAAAAGAGGCCACATCGCCAGAGAATGCAGAAGTCTCATGCCAGTTGCGGACACCAGGCGGGGCGGAGGTCAAGGCGGTGGTCGGGGCAGGAGAGGACGCAGGGGCCGTGGAGGCGGTCGGAGAGAGAAAAGAGAACATGATGACAGAGAGAAGGATGAGGGGCAGGACTTCTGACTAGCTTCCCCTGCAGGATCAGGTCATGCAATCACACACACACATACAGAACAGAAAACAAAACCTGAAGATGCTGACTATGATTCTGAGGAAGTGGAGGGATCAGAGGTTCTATCGCAAGGAGAAGTGCTAAATTTGGAATCTGTTGAAGTAATGTTAGCTGAGTGGGATGACAAACCTTTTGTGACTCTGCTGGTGAGGGGAGAAAAGTGTACCTTTTTGTGTGATTCAGGAGCTTGCTAAACTGTGTTGAAGAAAAAAGAGTTGCCTGACAGTATTTGGTTGACAAAATAAGAACTAACAGTAGTGTCAGCATCAGGACATCATGTGTCCGAGAGATTGACAGAAAAAACAAAACTAACTGATCCAGTAACTGGTTTTTCAGTAATGTTGAAAATGGTGGCCTCCTAGGTCGAGATGGCATGGCAGCATTGCAACTTGGAATCATGCCAACTGACAAAGGGGTTGTGGTTTTACGAAAAGCTCAGTCTGATTGTATCTTTGTGATTGAAGATAAAAACAGGCCACGGTTTTGGTATAGCATTGACCCTGTTACAAAAGGCCCAGCAGCTATCACTGCCGAACTGAGGAGAGAAGCGGCTAGTATAACTAGGCCAGGTAATGAAGTTCAAAGGGAGGGTGACGTGTGTGTTTACACACTCAAATTTCGAAGCAGGGCCAGACCCTGCATATGAGGAGACTTTTTTTCGGTATCCCAATTACCGACTGACTTTGACCTCACTGTACTGGGATAAATTGGGAAATGTGGGGGTCGCAGTAAAAGGGGATGAGCAACTGGACAGAGTGTACAGAGGTCATTCCCTGCCCAATATTGGTCTTGCTAAGGCCCCTAGGACGCACTGGACGGACGTCGGTGCGTTAGTGGAGTTGGGGGAGAGGGCCTTAAAAGGTTGGGTGCAGCATGAGTCAGGGGGGAACGGTGTGTTTTTCCACCAGAGACACGGTCTGTACAAGAAGGCGCTGAATTGGGTAACAGTGGGAGCAGCCACCACTCATTTGCAGCCCTCTTTGTGATCATTGCAGGGCAAAGTGTATTTGTTGACAGAGGAGCAGGAAAAAGAGTTAGAAGAGTTACCTTCTGAACTGTGGAGTACAGGGAAAGATGGTGATATCGGGTTGTTACGTACTGCCACACCTGTTACCATTAAACCTAAAAGCTCTTACAGACCGTTTGTCAAACAATATCCTTTGAAGCCGGAAGCTGAGGAAGGTATTTCAGAAGTGATAGACAGTTTGATAAAACAAGGGGTTTTAGTTGATTGTCCTGACTCACCCTGCAACACACCAATTCTGCCTGTGAAAAAACCTACTTCTGGGTGGCGTTTAGTAAATGATTTACAAGCTGTGAACTGAGCTGTAGTTCCACGAGCTCCAAACGTGCCAGACCCCTACACTCTTTTGAACAACATAAAACCCACTAATGTTTGGTATTCAGTGATTGATTTGGCAAACGCATTTTTTACCATTCCTTTGAGCCCTGAGTCACAGTTTTGGTTTGCGTTTACGTTCAAACACAGATGATTGACATATTCAAGGCTTCCTCAAGGGTTTCAAGATAGCCCTACTATCTTTTCACAAGAAATTAAAAAATGTATTGACCTTTTTGAACCTGGCAGCGGCTATGGCAGTGCAGACCTCAGCTGCCTTAGTTTTGTTTAGGCCACTGACTCTTAGAGTGCCACATGCTGTCTCTTTGCTATTGCTGGAGCACAAACATTCACACATGTCACCAGCAAGACACTTGTCTTGCATAGCCACATTGTTAGGCCAGCCAAACTTGACCATTGAGAGATGTACGGCTTTGAATCCAGCTACGCTCCTTCCAACACCTGTAGAAGGGATTCCTCATGATTGTGTGGCAATTACCGATGAATTAACCCTACCTCGCGCTGATTTGATTGACACACCTTTACCTGATGCAGACATTGTGATGTTTGTAGATGGTTCTGCAAGCAAACATGTAGATGGGATTAACAGAGTTGGTTATGCTGTAGTTACACTGCATGAAGTTTTAGAGTCTGGAGCTTTGCCTTCTAATTTCTCTGCCCAGACAGCAGAATTAGTTGCATTGTCAGCTGCGTGCAGGTTAGGGAAAGATAAGAAGGTCACGATCTGGACAGACAGTCAGTATGCCTTTTCCACTTTGTTTACCTTTGCACAGCAGTGGAGGAATCGAGGAATGATAACATCCACAGGTCGGCCAGTAACACATAAGGATTTATTGTTGAAATTACTTGATGAAATACAGCTGCCTGCCAAGGTCGCTGTCTGCAAGTGTGTGGCACATACAAACAATACAGACAGTGTGTCTCGTGGGAACAGGAAGGCAGATGAAGCAGCAAAGAAAGCAGCTCGCGAGAGTGTTAGTCATTCTTTCTCTGTACAGATTGACAAAGCTCAAGTAGCCACTGACCTTTTAATGGACATGCAACATAGTTCTCCTAAACAAGAAAAACGGTTTTGGAAGACGCAGTTTAGTCAAGACGCAGATGGTCTTTACATCTGACCTGCAGATAAGCCAATTTTACCAAAGTCTCTCTATCGCTATGCAGCTATGACGAGTCATGGAGTCACTCATGTCTCGTCAGGGGGGATGGTGAGCTTAGTTGAACAAACGTATACAGCATATGGATTGGGGAATTATTTCAAAAAATATTGCTCACAATGTTTGATTTGTGCAAAGAACAATCCACAGGGAAATTATAAGGTTACATCAGGCTCTTTTCCAGAACCTGTGTATCCTTTTCAGTACATTGAGATGGATTTCATCGAGTTAAATAGATGTGAAGGGAAAAAATATGCATTAGTGATTGTGGATAAGTTTTCAAAATGGGTTGAAATATTTCCTGTTGGAAATCCAGACGCTATAGCAGTTGCAAAGGCTTTGTGTAAACATATTGTACCATCTTTTGGAATACCAGAAAAAATTTATTGTGATAATGGAACACATTTTGTAAATACAGTGATTACTAAAATGTCACAAAGTCTTGAGATACAGGTTAAATACCACTGTGCTTATCATCCACAGTCAGCAGGCTTAGTGGAGAGGACTAATCAAACTATTAAAAGTAAATTGAGAAAAGCAATGGCAGAGACTGGGAAAAATTGGGTTTACTGTCTACCTTTGGTTTTAACAGCAATGCACATTACACCTACCAAAGATGGTTTGTCACCCTTCGAGGTTTTATTTGGGAGAAGTTACCAAATTCCTGAACTACGACATACACCAGCTCAAGAAGCTGAGGACAGTCTAGCTGACTATATGAGAAAAACCTTATGTCATAGACAATTGCGTGCAAATGTTTTACCACCATATTTGTTTGATGTTATTCCAGAACCAGAATCAGATCTCAAGCCAGGGGACCTGGTCCTGATCAAGGTGTTCCGGAGGAAAAAGTGGACTGAGCCACGGTGGGAGGGGCCTTATACCGTGCTACTGACCACTCCAACAGCAGTTCGAGTTGAGGGCCGGACCACGTGGGTATATAGTAAGTATGTTGCTGAATCCAAGAACCGCTCTAATTGCTATGTGTGCAGCCATATGCCGATTGCTACAAACAACCCCCATGTTGTCCCTAGACCTGTTAAAGACTTAAAGAGTTTGTTTCCTGATATCTTGGTTTCTAGTGTTGACTCATCAGTTTTAAATCAGTTTTTAGGGCAACTGGAAATGTGTTGCCAGCACTATGACCTTCTTCAGGTTGAAAGTTTTCTAGGTTTAAGATTCTCAGTGCTGGGAGTGAACCCTTGCTTGGGCCGGTCCATTTGAGACCCGAAATTAAATTGGATTGTTTTGCTCAAAAATTAGTTCTGTCTGAGTCCTCAGACAGAACTAAAGGAAAAGATCCCAAAACTTTTCTGCTCCACTATTTCGAGTCCTTGTACCTTGAATATTGGCAGAGCATCTCTAAATTATTCACAGGTAGTGATGGGCAGTGCGTGTGCACCTTACTTCACCGTGCCAGACGTCCTTGGGACATATCCACAGACTGATGTAATGTTTCTCTGTGGGTACTACATGTATGCTCACCTTCCTCCTGGCTGGGTGGGTCGCTGTGCGGCTGTGGAGCCGACTGATCATTCCTTCATTGTTTCAGCTATGCCCCACCCTGGTGAACTTCCGGGTAAGCAGCGTATGAGGAGAGATGTAAGTCAGCCGCATGATCCTGTCTGGGGCTCTAATGTTCCAGAAGACCATAAGTTGTGGTCCACGGGTGAAAAAGTCATGCTGTCACTCTTCCCGTCTCTTGGAGTGGGTAAAGTGATGCTGAGGATGGAAACTATGAACTACAGGTTCTCTGGGTTCGTAAACACTACGTTGGCTATGTGGCAGGCTGAACGGGAAGAGTTGAGAGGCCTCAGGGCCGTTGCCCTTCAGAACCGTATTGTGTTAGATCAACTCACTGCAGCCACTGGAGGTGTGTGTGCTCTTGTAGGTGCCTCATGCTGCACATACATCCCTACTAATGATGATGAGGGAGGAGTCATTCAGCAGGCAATTGCTAATCTGACCTCATTGCGTGATGCTGTTGATCATGACTCAAAATTTGACAGGTCCTGGTTCGTAACCGGTCCATGGTACGCTGTTTGTTTGAAATTATTGGCTCCAGTCACCCCATTTTTTATTCTATCTTTGTAAGTGTTTGTTGCATCATTCCCATTATCAAGGCACTGGTAAAGAAGTCTGTAGCTATGGTCATGCACCAGGAAGCGAGATATCAAGAGCAACTTCTACTTTTGGATCTGTGATGTAATGTTACAAAAGAAGGATTCTTTATGACGTTAATATTGAAAATCGTGAGAAGTGATATTGACTGATGATTCTGATGGAAACGTTGTAACTTACTGATGTGATGTATTTTGATCATTCTCATCAATTATGATGGTATAACCGAAATTGTCAAAATTATTAATCATTATTAATCATTATTAATCATTATTAATCATTAGCAATTAATTACTGACTTAGTCATAGTTGATGTTGATTGATTTCACTATGATTGTGATCTTTTATCATGTAACCATGTAATCATTTTAAAATCCACTCTTATATCTATGTTCATTCATGATGATTTTGATGTTGATTTGATTTTATCCTGTATTACGAATATCCTAATCAATTACACATTTAGTTCTCACTATACATTTTTTCTATGTTTTTGATTTTATTCATTTGTTTCACAAAGTATAAACAGGGGGGAAATGATAGAAAAATCCATGTATTAGTTAAGTAGGTATGGTCATATGTATGGCCGTCAATATATACTAGTGACTTTCCTTTGTCTTGTCAGAATTCTCCACGGAGACTCTACGTACTCTACAATATATGTTTGGTTTGGATTAAAGAGACACTTGACTTCAACCAACCTCAGTCTATTTGGTAATTTTTACCTATCACAGACTTGTCAACAAACCTGGTGCCACCCAGGTCAAAGGAAGTCATTTATTTCTTGCAAGAGAATCAACTTAAAGTCACCACTGCAACTTCTAGCTTTTTCCAAGTTTGCTTAAGCCAGCAGGAAGAGACGGAGTTTCAACTTGCTGGGTGGATTTTCTTCTTAATAATCTGGTCACACTGTACAAATTGCATATACACCTGGCGAGCCAGAGCACCTGCAGATATAATGTGACTAATTTGATCTCTTTCTGATCAGAATGCATTCCGAGTGCATTTACACGTTGCATAAACATGCGTTTGTCCTTATCCGCATATCCAGATACAGATCAAATGTTAATTAAAGGTGTAAATGAGGTCTAAAAGACAAGGCATCTTCTGCAGCTTTGATTTTGACAATTTTAAAAAATGTATTGCCTAACTTTCTGGAAGTGTCAGATTAAGTGGCTAAAATAACATTTTTTTTACTCTATTGCTTACATCTATTAAATCTTGTAGAGCTACTTCCTGGATCCATGCTGACTCAACATACTTACCTTTTTTGCGCGTGCACATGTGATACACAGTTGTAAGTACACTACAGGTGCATCATCTTCATTTTCACCTTCAGTTAATTTCGGTTTGTGTGAATCTGGGGGTTTCTTTACTGTCCATGTGGCTCATGTTTCATGTCCCACTGGACTCAACTGTAGTGATATCTCTGTGTCATGCCATTAATACGTTAGTGAGTAAAATGTTATTATAACCCTGTATAATCATGGTCAAAACTGCAAAACTAAGACAGGTTCTAAGAAAACACAATTTCCTTCAATGTCATGTTATATTATCTCCAGTAAATGGTCCCCAGGGTGGTATCTCTGCTTCCAGGGACGATTTAACTACTGAGGCCCCTACAAGGCCTTCTGGCACTTCTCTCCCTCTAAACAAGGCATCCTTGCACATTCTCCTTATAAGGGTCAGAGGTCAACTCCCCAGCCTTCCTGGGATCCTGACAGGCGGTAACCTCTCCAATTCAAAGAGGAGACCTCTATTTCCAGAGGCCTCAGAGCAACAATGATGTGCTTGTGAGCAAGTCCATCAAGTTTCCTGAGTAAAGAATCATCACCCAACCGCATCCACATTCATCTCTCACTCACTTACTTGTGATGAGTCAACCACAAACAACTCATCTTATGAAAAATGAACGCCATCAGCCTAAGACTGACTCTCAAGCCCACTGAAGCTACTGTATTTAATATTTCAGTTTGTATGTCTTTATATTGCACTTTGTTGAGATGATCTAATGACTTCTCTTTTGCTCTGTGAGGAAATACTGCCGAACAAATTTAAATTAACATTTAATTAAAGAGCTAATTCATTCAACCCAATCGCTCAACAAAACATCAGCAAAACAAATTTAACATCTAATAAGGAAATGTTTGGGATGACATGTTCAATCTTTACTTGCTTGGTTACATTTTATGACTTTATAAAAAAAAGGTAACACTTTATAGTAATAGTCTCCCAGGAATAATATGCTCCACGTAAGTAGGCTCTTGTTCAGTGTTTATATTCGAGTTTTAGCCTTTTGTTCTAGAGATGACACTACAGGCTGCAGCTGCAGGCTATAACGTGGAGGGAAAGCAGAAACAGCTATTCAGCGGAATAACTTTGGATAATGTGAGTTATACCACCTGATATAGGATTTAGTGCAATTAGCAGAAGGTAAATGCATGTGTGTGTATTTTTAATACTGTACCAATTTGATGCAGTTTGTAAAAGTTGTGATGCTAATCATGTTAAGTGCGTTAGCATGTTAGCGATAGTAGCATAACTCTCAATGTGGTGGCACCCCACATTACTGTGTATTAATGTGTGTTAGTATTGATAAGATAGCTAAGAGCAAACTAAAGTTAAAGGACTAATGTCTAAGATTTAGTGGCATCTAGCGGTGAGGTTTGCATATTGCAACCAAATGAATACCCCTCCCATTCCAAGCATGTGGGAGAACATACAGTGGCTGCGAAACATGTGAAAACTTGAAAAGACCTCTCTAGAACCAGTGTTTGGTTTGTCCATTCTGGGACACTGTAGAAACATGGCAGTGCAACATGGCGGCCTCCATGGAAAGGGACCTGCTACCTGTGTAGATATAAAGGGCTCATTCAAAGGTAACGAAAACACAACGATTCTTGTTTTCAATTGATTACACACTAATTACAACATATTTATGAATATTATATGAATATTATGAATATTACACACTGATCCTTTCAAGCTACATTGGTACATTGGTCTGATGAAACATGCATGAGGTTTGGGTTGATTAAAGTGACTGAAGAGAGGGACGTTTGTAACTTACTCTTTAAACAGAGAGGACCAGGAAACTCTACTGGGACCCTGTGAGACGTTCATGTCTCCCTCCTACTGCAGCTTTAGTCTGAACTGTCAAAACACCGTGTTGGTCTGCTGCAGTGTCCAGACTGAAATCCTCCCACAGCCTGTCCACACCTTTCTCCCACTGGTCTTCATCTGTCTCATGCTTCAGATAAAATCTTTTAGACTCCTGAGTAGTAGTATATTGAGAAACAATGCCCAGATAAACTTGTTCTGGATGTTGTTTGTTGTTTGTTTTTTTTTTTGGGCTGGACCGGCCATGGACCAGCTCATGGATGTATTATAAGAGCTGGATACTGGACTAAAAATGGTGCGTATTCAGTCCAAATTGAAGAGTTGGTAAAAATGTTTAAAATTGACTATTATAGTTGATGCAACTCAATTTTTATTGCAATTCTCTAAACTTTTACTCAATTTAAGTCTGATATTATTCATTGGTTGACTTCAATAAAGTTGGTTGAACTAATTTTCCTCACTTTTTCACTTAGGCTTTACTTGTCTTACTTGTTTCACACTTTAGATTAGGGGGAACCAAAAAGGTTTGTAAAAGCCTTGTGTATATGCATAAGCCTTTGTAACAGGTAGGAGTAATCTGAAAGTGATAGATTAGATATTTATATATGATGAAATGTTTACACTTTAGATTAGGGTGATGCAAAAACACTTGTAAATAACTTATAAATGATTTAGTCATGCATTTACACATCATTTAAAACAGATGAGGAACACCGATGACAGTAGTTGGAGATAGTTAAGACCTGACAGATATGGAGTCACCAGCCCCTGTTCACTTGCGTGAGCTACACTGCCAGGTGTACAGGTTCACATATTCCCACTCCCACAGACCCACAAACACCTGGCCAACACTGGAAACATGGGAAAGCTGGGGATTGAAAATCTATGTGGTGGTAGGTCTGTGTATTTACCCTGACTGTAAATCATTGTAAAAGCATGTCTACATAAACTCAAATTATTAATGAATTGTTTGAAAATGCTTTGTTCATATAATAACATCATTTCTTATAATTGCTTTGAATGGCTCACAAGTGATTCATATTATATCAACAAATCATTAATTAACTATCTACTAATGATTTTCCCATGAATATTTCATAATTAACTACTCATTTATAGATGACTTACGGCATATTTGTGATATGTCAACCTAGCATTAAATAATCATTACAAAGGTATGTGAATGTTTTGTTCATGAATAGTTCATCATTAAGTAATGTCTTATAAATGACTTACTACTGATCGTTATTATAAAATGTTACCAAAAAAAAGTCAAACTTATTAAAGCTTTTACTCCTGCAAACCGGTGGAGAATTAAAGGGCTGAGAGCAGGCTTTGCATTTTGATTTTCTGACAGAGAAACCAATTAAAAGTCACTGGTGTTGTCCAAGGCTGCAGGGCACAGGCAGACTGACACCCTCAGTAGAAAACAGCCCACTCAGGTGTATACGAACCAACAGCCTTTAAAGCATAATTACTCCCCTCATATATAATCAGGCTGTGATATTTTAATGCTTCCTAGGAGGTATTCCGTGAGCTAAAATTTATATTTGCTGTGTTTTCTTTCCCTCAACCTGTTTCTCTCATGTTAACCTCAGTTAATGTTTTCTCCAAGAGTTATTTTCCACATTCACAACAGAACCTGCCCCTGCTTGTTGTATGCAACCTTATATGGGCATTTATAGTGAAATCAATAGCAAGAGAACTAGTTTTTCCCGTTGAGAAAAACAAAGGTCAACCCTCCTTTTTCAAAACACAATATGTGGCTACATCGTATATGGAAACATGAGATTAGCCCGAAAATTACAGTGTAATTATTTGTTAGGATTGGGTATCAATCTAGACAAATATGTAAGTACAAGGGAACAGGACAAGAGGTTAGAGAATAACATTTTGTAACGATTTTGTATTTAGCAGGCACACAGATAAATTATGTTGAGGTATTTTTTTTTTTACAACAAGTCTTCTAAATTAAATGACAAAAATTCATCATTTGTAATTGTATTTTCTGATCTGATGCCCCTGTCGTCAAGACAAACTTGTCAGATCCTTCAAATCTGTTTTACACCTCCATGGTTAAAGAGGACGTACCATGCACATTTCCAGGTCTATATTTATATTCTAGGGTTCAGCTGGAATATCTTTGCATGATTTACCATTCAAAAAACTCATTATTTATCTTATACTGGCCCTTTATGCAGCCACTTAGTTGAACCTGCCTTAGAGGTGCAGTATGTAGAATTTAGTGGCATCTAGTGGAACAGACTTGGTAGAGATGGAATATAATATTCATAAGTAGGTTTTAATTAGTGTGTAATGACCTGAAAATAAGAATTGATGTGTTTTTGTTACCTTAGAATGAGCCTTTTATATCTACATAGGGAGTGGGTCCTCCTCCACGGAGCCTGCCATGTTGCTACAGTAGCCCAGAATGGACAAACCAAGCGCTGGCTCAAGAGGGGGCCTTCCACGAGTTTCGCAGCCACCGTTGGTTCTCCCACATGCTTGGAAGGGGAGGGGTATTCATTTTGTTGCAATCTGCAACCTCACCACTAGATGCCACTAAATCCTACACATCGCTCCTTCAAACAAGTTTTTTTTAGCTCCTGTCTCTTTAAGGCCCCCCTCCCAATTAGCCCGCTCTATTCTGATTGGCCAGCTTCTGGAGGCTGCCCCTTGGCATACTTCCAACTGCTCCGGAGGCTACGTAAACAAAAAGTAGTGGTTGGATGGATTTCACTTCTTTTCCTCGTTCTTTACTTGAAATGTAAACTTCTCAAATACATCCGTACATGTTAGAGCACAAATCCAATCCAAAATATGTAAGTGGACAATGCAAACATCCTTAGCAACAAGTTCTACGGTAAGGATGGCCGTTTCTGGGCATGTGTGAACAATCTGACAACAGGCTGAAGCCCTGGCTTTTGACAAAGATACAGACTACCTATTATCAGTAATATAGCATAGATTATTGTTCTGGTGGAACGAGACATTTGACTAAACGTAGAACAAAGGTACATTTGACGGTCATAACCGATGGAATGGAACTGATAGAGGGGAACCATGACGTTATTGACGCTACGTGAAAGGACATGTAGTGTAAGCCTGTTGATCCCCTGTCTGTGCCCTGTAATTATTCGCTGGGTAAGTTAAAAAGTACTTCTTTCCTTGTACCTACTGATAAGTACCAAATATTATCTCATATATACAAAAACTTTTTGCTGTTATTTACGATATGATGTAAAGTGTTACCATGTATCCTTGTTTATTGCACTGGGAAAGAAGCTTTTCTTTTAAAGTCTGAAAGACTGACTATAAAACTTGATGTTTACAATGTTGTCCTATTAAATTGTATTGCAGTGATACTGAATTATCTGGATGGACATCATCTGTCCTGTAATTGCTCTCTTATCCAAGGTAATCAGATTTTTTTTAAACTTACCTACAGATAGGTCCATCATCAAATGTACCTTAAATGTTTCAGATTCTGCTTGTTTGGGGTCATATCATTTACCTTTCATAAATTTGTTTCCAAATGCACTGCCATCTTCTCAGAATATAATATTGTAGGCTGGGGTGAGATTCATATAAATATGGTTTGATTTAAAAATGTATATTTACTGAATGAATTTGAGGGGAAAATCCTCATGTTCAACAGCTACCACAGTGGACAATAGGACATTTGAATTGCAGTGCCATCTCCAATTCAAATGCAAATCTTCTGAATGGAGGCTTTTACACATTTGTTTAGAAGGGAGAGTGAATGAAGTTCAACTGCATTCCAGTCATGCATTAACTGGAGATAATCCAAAGCTGACAATCAATAGAATTTAAAAAATGTAATGATTTTTGCTCTGTTTTCAATATGAAAAAATGTAAATACCTCTAATATTGCCCCATTACATCCTTTATTACTGCATATTTGCCACTCCCTCACTTTAAACAGCTCTCAGCGAAATGCAGGAGATAAGGTTTGCTAAAAATGAGAGAAAACATGTCTGAAAGGGTATAAATCTTTAATCAAACGGTAGTGATGTGCCTTGCCTCCAGCACTCACAGTGCCAAGCTGGAGAGCAGATGCTGAGATCTCAGATCTTGCTTCCCCCAAACAGGATAAATCCTCTTCTCCAGTACAAATGTGTCATGGGAGCGGCTCTCTGTGCACTGAAGCTGCTGTGTTTTGGGTTCCCTCCTCAAAAACTCCCACAGGGACCCTGCACTATTTCAGCATTTTAAAAAGGGTAAGGAACAGGAGGTAGTGAAGCACATACTTAATCATTTTGCCTCCAGTTAAATATCTAAAACAGTCCCCGTATAAACATGCAAAAGTGAGATTGTTTATTAAGTTTACAACAGTTTATGCATGACCTGAATTAGAAAATGACACCGGAAATTTGTGTAGGATGTATGAAATGTCTGCTACTGAGTCAAGTTTTGTTATGAAAATAAAATTGTTACTTCTATTTATGACACCACACCCAGGTCCTATAAAACTGGTATTTCAAAATGCAATATAATATTCACACATTTTCATGTAATGACTCTAAGTTGCTTGTGTTCATTGATTACTTCCTGGAGTGCTAACCACAGGAGTGTCTGTCTTCTTCAGTAGCTTACATTACAGGCATCTCAACAGCATATAGATTTTATGATAAGTGCCGCTTGAAAACCATGCATTACAGCTGTAGTAAAAAGAGGAAGCGATTATTTATGAATGAAACAAATTAATGGCAACAAGAAATGGAAATTTCAGCAAGATAAGTGTGGCATAACAGACTGTCAACGTGGTCGCGTGTGGTATCGTAATCAGTGCATTAGTGCTATTTGTATTACGGTATTCATGCGTTAAGTGTTATACTGACGATGCATTCATCACAGACAATTTTTTTTAGCAAAGCAGAGGCACTTACATTATGCAGGATTCATGTAAGCACATGAAGATTATAAACTATACACACTAGAAGGCAAACGTTTCTCAAGTTTTTTGAACTTACTTGCAGAAATTCTTTGCAGATATTCTACCACACACATGTGTATATGCACACACAATACATCATGTCATAATTTCCCTCAGAGGAGTGAACAATGACTTCAAAGAGGTTATGTTCTCCTCACTCAGAGGGTTTACTTTGGAAAATCACATGCATATGCACCCACAGGAGCAGACATGTACATATAAGAAAGATGAAAAGAAAAAAATAAATAGCAAACAAAGGCAGTTGGATTTGTCTCATTATACAAACATGCATATGAATGGGTGCACGATCACAATACACATTTGTGAGGGGAGATAAAAGTCATATACAACGGCCCAATCAGCAAGCAGCATTTAATACAAGAGGAAGAAAAACAACAGGGAGAGGGTGCATCAGCATTAGTATGCATAATTAGTTCAGAATTCCTGTTAAAAATTTCAAACAATACAGAGAGTATACAAAACTAAACAGAAAGAGACAACCAAACAAAGACAAAAGACGACAGATGTGGGAGAAGTGAGAAAAAGAAAAGGGAAGTCACTGAATGTTTGCACCTTAAAGTGAGAAATCAGTCTTTCACACTCTATCAGAGAGAAAAATGAGAGAATGCTTAAGAAAATGCTGATGAAGACAGACGAGACAAATGAAGAGCATAAAAAGCAATTCATCACTCTGCTAGACTAAAGGTGGAATCAAATATTTTAATGTGTGAGAGTTATGTAGTGTGTTATTGCTGGACAAGCTAATATCATTCTTTCTTTTTCAATTTAAATGGACCATAATGGAAATATGTTATTAGCTGTCACTGTTTATAATTTGATTGTTATTAAAGACAGACACAATACATTCATATCTTTATTGTGTCTGTCCCTGCTAACATACCATACAAATCTCTCTCTGGATTTCAAATGATCAATCAGTCGATTGAAAGCTGAGAGGAAATGCCAACCAGATACAAACAGTTTTAGATTTAATTATTAAAACCAGAGTAATAATAATGTGATATTTCACTGGTCCCGCTGGAACTTTTGCTCTCACTTTTTGCATGTGGAGGTCAAAGTGCAGCGTGAGCACCAGAGGGACGCCCTTAGATCAGGCAGAGAGTCAATGTGCTGCTCAAGATCACCCCAGCAGTGTGAATTGTGCTAATCTGAGGTCCTCCGGTTGTGAGGTGAATTTTGCTGGCACTCTGCACAGGTCTAAGAAGAGAATATTTCTTTTAAAAGTTGCAATAACTGCAGAATAAGCTGTACTTTTTAGCATACAGTTGCCCATTGACACATCCAGGAGATATGAAGAAACATTATTGTTTATTTGATTTTGTGTTTCTGGCCACCAAATGAATGTAAGAACAATATTCACGCTCCTTTTATCTCTGTTTCGATCTCCACCAACTCTTGAGGGAAATATCTGTCTCTTAAGTTGCCAAATGCTCCACTATGTGTTCACCAGATAGTCGCTGACTGTGTCTGTTTGCTGTTTGGTGCTGAGCAGGTAGTGTACAGTGGGCTTTTTTAGTGACAACAGCTGCCTGCTGTGTCTGAAAACGACACTATAACAACGAGCTAAAGGATTTTAAAACGCTCCATGAAGCTGGGGAAGACTGCAGAGTGGAGTGATGATTCACATTACACAAACTCATTTTACATTTTTAATGTAAAAATATTCATCATATTAAGATCAACTGCGACTGGTACTGACAACACCCAACTCTGAATAAAGCCCTGAAGTTAGTTTTGAATAGTTTTGCTTTAAAAAAAAGAAATCCTTCACCTGTGTTGCATGTCAGTCCCTACCTCTCTCCCCTCATTTCCTGTGATCGCTCTACCGTCATCTCTAATTAAAAAAGTCAGGTTTGGTTTGGCTCGGGTCAGGTAGCAGAACATGCTTGCTATGTGGTTGAGGGTAGACAAATCAATACAATTCAGTACAACTTATTGTCCGGCACAGTAGAAATTTGTCTTCGACTCCACGTCAGCATTAAAAAAAACATAAAGAACAAGAACAATATTATCACCTTAAATGTGACTGCTTCAGAAAAAGAGTAATTTAATTCTTGCTCCAGCCTCTTATTAGCATTCGTCATCACTCTTAACTCTTGAGAATGCAGCTCTGCAGGATTTAACTGAGAAGTGGGAGTATGACTTCAATAAGGGGATTTATCAAAACCTTTAGAGCAGTCCTGTTTGTCACTATGGTTTACATCCCAGGAGTTTGCTAGCTCATCCTGCTTAATCACTGACCTATGCAAACATCAAGTGGAGCCTACTTCACATAAGAATTTATGCAATTACTCTATATTCACTCTATATGACCTGCCCGACCAGAGAGTGTGTCTGTGTGTGCACATCTGACTAAGCTAATAACCTCACAGCTCTCCAAAAAATTCACAGAGCATCCTGCATTAGCTTCTGAGTCTTGAAGTCAGAGATCCAATGCATAATGAAAAGGGTTCATCCCGGCAAGCCCCCTCCCTGCCTGAGGTTGACTCTCTCTGGATGTCTGGCTCCTTCTATGAATTATGAACCATGATCCCCACAGGCTCCCCAGTGGCCACAGATGGATTGGGGCCAAAAGCTGCCCATCTCAGTCAGTGATGTCGAAGGGCATTTGTATTGTATGAGGGGACGCGGTTGTTTGTTTAAGTGCTGCATGTCCCCTTGCCCTCTGCGCACCATGTTGGTGGCGGGTTGAAAGAAAAGCTAAATGGGCACAAATTCCTACGTGTGAACAGGTGTGACTGCTGTTTATTCCTAACAGGCAATAGTTAAGAGATCAGGGTATTTTTCAAAAATAGTTTTTATGGCTTTTTGAGAGCGTACAGACACAGGAAATGTGCAACAAAGATGTTTGGACGTCTGGTTTTGTCCATCAGGTTTCAGATTATAGGGTTTATTCTAGGTTGATACTCAAAGTCACCAGTGTGAAACTCTTCATCTAGGAGACAGAATCAACTTCATGGTCCTTGAAACATTAATTGCTAATGAGCTAATTGCCTTCAGGAATAGAAATAAGCTTTTTGAGGAGTTTCAGACTTGTTTTTAAACCCACTCTTATGAAAGCACTGAATGCCCTATTAGTGGCTGACAGTAGAAAAAACATCTGTTTTGATCCTCCTAGACCTTAGTGCAGCTTTTGACACCACTGATCATGTGATTCGTGCTGCAGGCTCAAACGCTGCTTTGGCATGAAAGCAGTTTGGCTCTCTCTGTGCTGGAGACGGTAGATCTTCTCCAGTTGAAAAACACACTGCAGGGTTCCCCTTTAGGTCCATTTGTGTTTCCTATGTTACCCTAGGGCCACTTAACTCTAAGACATAACCTTCACCTTGCACTCTTATGAGGATGATACAGCTGTATCTTTTCATCTGACAGCTGAATCTCTCCTTTACCCTCTTCATGACCTTCAAAATTGAATGTTGCACCTTAATACGTTAATGTGAGCTCCTCATCGTAGGACCCAATAATATGATTGCCACAACTGACAGATGGCTCAGCCTGATGTCACATAATGTTGTCTCCCATTTTTAGCCATGCTAGTGGTTTAGCTCTAGGGATGGCAATGTCTGTCAGCCAGACCACCACTTTGGTCTATGAAACATTCAGTCCCCAGAGGATGAAGCCTTTCCTCTATAGTGCCATCATGATGTTAATATTTTTGCTTCAGAATTAAATATCTCAACCACTGAAATTCATTACAGATACCCATGGAGAGAATTATAAAAACTTTGGAGATCCCTTGAGCTTTGGTTTATGACCTGCAAAACTAATGTCATTCCCATCATCTTAGTTGCATATTGTGTTTAGTGCTAATTAGCAAATGTCAGCATGCTAAAATTTGCTGAACTAATATAGTAAAGCTGGTAAACATTGCACCGTCTTAACATCAGCATGTTAGCATTGTCATTGTGAGCATGTTAGCATGCTTACAATTTGCTTCACCTCACAGATCTCAGTGAAAGAAAATTTTATTGATATCTTTGAGAACTGTCTTTGAATAACCAAACATCGTACTTCTTCCGAATTTATGAAATCTGAAACATGTCAGCATTTTTATCTACTAAAAACTGTTATTTATGCCTCTGTCACATCCCATTTATATCATACTCACAACATTCTGTTGTCCATTTACACAATGTTTCTGCAAAGATTTAAGCTGGTAAAAAAGAGAAAGTGGCACTGTTTCTCTTTCCATTTTAGCATAGTTATTGATTACCTTTAAAACACATCTGAGTTCATCCCCAAGCTATGTCGCTGACCTTTAAACTAGCCATTAGATATTGTGTAGAGCCTGAGATCCTCACATGGAGCGTTTTATGGGGCAATTCTTCTGAAAGTCTGAGCTGAGGATAGAAGGGGTTGAATAGAAGTTGATTGTGCATTTACAATCAGGAACCCTAAACCCTGGAACAAGATCAAAGACAGTATCATTTTTATAGCCTCATGATTTTATGTAATGTTTTATTACTTTTTGCTTTTTGTTGATTTAGTGATTGCTGAACGTTCTATTTCTTTGCTTGCTCTATTATTCCTTTCTCTCTCTTATCATTATTGATGGGGCTTTTAAGTGTGTTTTTTTTATTTTCATAATATATACAGTATATAAAAGAGCAATTTTTCACGAAATGAAAAGCTTCACTCTGGCTTCTACTTAAAGTAAACATATTTCCCTTTTATAGACAGTGTGTGCAAATGTCTGACATGGGTGATAAATCAAAAACTATGACATCCTTCTTATCTTCCTTCTGACATATTCTCCAGCGCCCAGGCTGCAGCCTCCAGAGAAACAAAGCAGCTCAAGAGGACTCAGACTTCACAGTGATGCCGCCGTGCAACAATAAATAGAAAAAAGATACGATACATGACTCAGTGTACAGATCCTGAGATAATATACCAGTCAAAACCATTGCCTCACCACAACAATGCCCTGGCTTTTACAGAGCCGCTTTAGCAAAAGACCTCCTCAGCTGTACATTATTGATGGGGCTTAAATTGAATGTGCCTTTGTTCCTCCATCGATGGACACAAGGCGTGTGTCTCCCCTACACAGGGAGTGGCGGTGAGTGGTGGGGGAGGGGAGCAGGGGAGGGTGACTCACCCCTGTCCCATCATGCAGCAGGCGATTCATCCATCACATTAAGAGGTGCCGCATCAATCATTAACAAGTAGCCCCCTGTTGAAAGGATGATGGACAGCTTGACAAATAAGTTAAGATGAAGTGGGACAAGGTGATGCTGGCCTTTTTCACTTTTCAGGCAATTTATTCACGACACAACAATGGAATATCCAAATGCAGGCAAAGAAATGATCTTGAATAGAAATTGCCATAATTCTAAGGAGAAAGAAATAATGGATAATGGCTTCTCTCTCAGAAAGCTTTAAACTCGACTAAACTGAACTCACAGAGTAAATTTGGCAATGCTTTCAGGGATTCTGAAGTGCTCGGGCACAGACGACATTTAATACTTTTCTCTTGGGTGGCCAGCTCTTAGAGAAATTCCAGAGTTTTTTTTCGTACTTAACCAGGTGTAAGGGATGCATACTCTGACAATCTAAAAGTCCTGAAAAAACCCTTTGAGAGGATTTCAACTGCAGGTATGGAGGACGACTGGAGCCGCTCATCCAGAATAGGATTATTCCCCCTTTTGGAGGGATTTGACATTCTACCTCTCTTTATTCTGTCTAAAGTTTGCATGACCAAAACCTCAAAGCTGTTTCAGACCTGCCCCTATTTGCAATTTTATATGGTATGTTATGTAATCAGGTGCTGAAGGCATATTTAAAGGGAAACTTCTGTATTTTTCAACCTGGACCCTATTTTCCCATCTTTTTGCATCTAAGTGACTAATGGGGACAACAATTTTAGAAATTGGTCCAGTATTGAGCGAGAGCACTGCAGCCGCCAGCCGTGAAACAGGCTGCAATGTAATCCTTGGGGGCAATAGCGCCTCGTCAATGTACATCCACTAAAAGTGCTTGTTTTTGCTACTCACAGGCTCGAATTGTTATATAGTCTGACAACATTTCATGGAAGGAGTCACACATTGTGACAAACTCACTTACCTGATTAGGATCTCCCCAGATATAGAGAGTGTTTTAGTATCTCTCAGCGTATTGTTTTGGTTTTACAGCTGCAACATTGCCGTTGTGGTTCACTCTCATCAACTCATCAGCTTCATTTCCAGCAGCAGGTAACTGTTTTCAAAAAGCCTTTAATAGCCCCCCTACAGCCCCAAATGACAGACAAAGTCTAGCTAGTTAACACTTAGGATTTAGTGGCTAAAGAGCAGATTTTTCCCTCAGGAGACCAACACAAAGCTGAAAGCAGAGAGAATATTGGACTTATATTCATGAGGTGGACAAAAGCATGTTAATGTTGCTTTGTGTCTACTGGATATGTAATTTGCTTTTGTTTGCTAACATAGCTGCCATAACAACTGTATTAGGTCTTAATATGTTGATGTTGTGTTTACAAAAAAAAACAATTAATGCAGATTCAGATATTAAAGAATTAAAGTTGGTGATATTCTGTATTTTTGTTAATGTCAACACATCCCATTAGAAGACGAACATGTGTTATTCCGTCTCTCAATACTTTCCAACTTCCCCAGCCCTGTTCTTTTCTACTGAAGACAGAATCTTTGAAGGTCATAAATTCATATTTTCATTTTTTTAAAAAGGAAAAATAATTTCCTAAAATAGCTGGACATTGTGGTTTTTGTCACTCTTTAGCTTTGCTTTTAACTCAAACAGGAGAAAATGGTGCATTTTTTAGCTGCAGATTAATACACGTTTTTGTATTTACATCAGTAGAATGGTGTATGTGGGATTGTGGGTGTGATAGTGGGACTCAAAATAAACTACAGTGTCCATGTTTACTGTAATAAAGAAACCAAGGGCAACTTTGTGGCTTACTGATGGGTTTTTAATAGTTTTTGGATAATGGAAGTTATCTATATCAGGCTTTGCTGCACAGACAATTAGTAGGATCAATTAATTTAGTTTTGGTCTTTTCAAAAGAGTTTGGGTTTGTTGACAATAAGAAAACTATATAATATCATCAGACTTGCCATTTAAGTAATTTATTTTAAATGGTTTAATTTTCAGTATCACACCACAGCCCAAATTTTTAATCAGAACCTGAAATTGAGGCAAACATAGTTTGTTTATGAACATTTGGTTTCACATGAAAAAAGATGTAAAAATGTATTTCATGGGCCTCAAAGGTAACTAAAATTAAATATAATTTATTTCTCAAATGAACATTCATCACTTTGTGTCATTACATTTTTTCTGCTGCAAAATTTCCCTGCTAATCTTAGCAATCAGAGAACTGATTGCACTCATTTAGAGCTGAGGAGCTTGTCAAATCCACAAATTGAAACACATTTCGAAAATGTATTTTGGTACTAATTTCAATAATAGTGACTTACAATTTTCTTGCTTTCATTATTGCTTGTCAGTATTCACACTATTGTTCCTCAAAGCTTTATTTATTCTTCTTCTGTATGTTTTTCGATCGCTAACTATTTCTGCATACTTTCAGCTACAGACACTATTCAAATATCAAAATGTTCAGCTCTTTAAGGACATTCATGCTTTTCTTCTTTCTAGCATATTCCAGTGATTTTATATATGTATGTTTGAATATCAAAATTTACAATGTAAAGTGTATGGGAGGAATGTCTGAAAGTTGATATCTCAAAAACTAAAAGTACTAAAGTATTCATACTTCACATACAGGAGTCCCATGTGGAAATGCTTGACAAATTCAAATATGGTACCAATAGCACCACCTTGTGGTCAGTTATTACGTGTTTTATGTTTTGGCTAATAACTCATGAATCGTGATTCCTATCAAAACAATAGTTGCACAGTGTGTTTCTTGGATGATGCCAAATCAACTGATATAGGCCATGCCCATTTGCGCCTGGAAAAAAATTCCGCATTCCACATTTTGGTTAAACACAGTTTTTGCTTCTGTTGGCACACATTTCATCTAATATTCACTAAACTTGGTTCATACCATATTTAGATGCCCCCGAATAAAACAAATTTTTGAAGGCGTGGCCTGATGCACTTAACTGGTCATAACTCTGCAATGCTAAATTCGATTGCAACCAAATTTGGGAATGTTGTACATACAGCCATACTTGTGTAACTTTTAATACAGTTCTACCCATAGGGGGCGCTACTGTAATATTATAACATGATATTTCTACAATTCTGTTGTCTTTAATAAAATGAAACTCGGTACACAAGTTCTCTATGAGAATGTGCACGACATATTGAGTCATGGTGCCAATAGCCCCACCTTGTGGCCATTAGTGAAACACCACCTATATCTCTTCAAAGTAATATTCCATGGTAACCAAATCCAGCAAAGTTGTACAGATGGAGATGCTGAACAAGTCTGTAGCATTTGATACAATTTGACCTGTGGGTGGTGCTACAAGGTTTTTTTTTTGTTTGTTTTTTTAAAAAAAGATACAGATTTCTGCATTTTCAGCAATGCAATTTTTATTTCAGCTGTCATTCACACATATTTTTCACAGGAATTGCATTTTTTAGTTTGAATGTGTTCTCATAACTAATTTCATT
This sequence comes from Thunnus maccoyii, assembly GCF_910596095.1. Classification (NCBI taxonomy): domain Eukaryota; kingdom Metazoa; phylum Chordata; class Actinopteri; order Scombriformes; family Scombridae; genus Thunnus; species Thunnus maccoyii. The sequence goes on from NC_056538.1 coordinate 22,174,361, forward strand.
GTTGGCATTTTACTGAGATGATCTCACTGGAATCTGATTGGCTCTGAGTTTACTCTCTCCTTCCCAAAATATACCAGTTCTTTCCCTGAAGTTGTAAGTCTGAGTCTGAATCTCCAAGGCAACTGATTTACTTTTGAAAATGAATGCTAATCAGAGGCTCAAGCTCACATACTCACTCATCACATATGATGCTTCTAGCAACACGTCAATCAAACTGTCTTCATGATAGACTCAGACTTTCTTTCTCTCCTCTTGATTTCTCTTTATTTTGCAGTGATCAGTGATTGGAAATAATCTTCACTTGTAAGACATTTATGGTCAAGTGAGCACCAGCAATGTGAGTTTGTTGAATTTATCCCACAACACCCCCTGAAGGCTCAACAGTGTCTTCTAATGTCCTACATTCACCCTTCCCCACTCCTTCTCTCAACACTAATTGGACCCACACTAACACAGCCCCTTCACATACACTGACTGCACTGATGCTATACTTACACTTGGGCATATGCTGTATTCATACTGTATCAGATGAACACCAGCTGCTGACTGCAAAACCTGGTCAAGTCCTTGTTGAAATCAGAGGTTGGATATATGGTATATCTCTACAGGCTCCGTCCTCCACTTTGGATTTAGTAATGTGGGCAAAGTAGGGATAGTTTGGCATTTTGGGAAATATGAAATGGTTAGCGTAGCTTGGCATTAAGACTGGAAATAAGGAGACAACTAGCCTGGCTCTTGCTGCATCAGGACATATGGATGGTAGACATGGAAAAGATTTCCGTATTTAACAACTTATGATTGTGTGAGAGTTTAAACAATACTGTGCCTTAACAATGTAACACAATATCCCTTAAATTAAGGTTTATCTACATTGAACGACAGATGGGTTTACTGGCACTTACATATTAATGAACCCTTACGTATTGTAACCTACAGGTAAAATTTGACCCATTTTCAGCTTTTCACCTTTCTGTTAGCCTTTTGTTAGACTTCTGTAGCCTTCTGTTAGACTTTTCCCAGAATATATAAAATTGTATTTTTGTGCAGCTGATATACATTTTAAAACATAGAGAGTGTTTCACGTTAAATTTGACCTGTATTTATTCAAAAATCACAATTAAAAAAATGTCACTGCATTCTTCACATTCAATAAAATTCATTGAAATCATGTTGGCTGTTCTCCTTTTTATTTAACTTAGGACCATAATATATTTGTGACTGTGACTGTTTTTTCTGCATAAACAAATAAAGAATATATTCTTTCTGCTCCCTCGAAGTTTAATTAAGGATTAACGACCCATTTATTAATGATTGATACGGTATTAATGAATAAAAAATTATGAGAATACTGTGATGGGTCAGAATATGAACAGTAGGTTAAGTCTCAGCTTTGACAAAACTCTCCTAGTCATAAAAACTTTCCTAGTCATAATTACAGCTTTTTCTCAATATTTTGGGAAGATGAGGAGATCGATATCGCTGTCTGTCCGTCAGCTGAATCTAACTGCTAAGCTGGAGCCAGTTCTGAATATGGAAAGGGAAACAGGGGGGCACATGTAGCTTGGCTGTATCCAAAGGTAACAAAATCCACTCTCCAAAGCTAGCTAATTAACTTTTTGGCTTTCTTGCAGAGAGTTAATTGTGAGGCAGTTAGCTTAAATACTAGAAACAGGGAAATAACTAGTCTAGCTCTGTCCAAAGGTGTTATCATGTTTACACTTCAGTTGTGGCATGCATTAAATGAACAAAATATAATTTTTTAATTAGTAAGCTTTAGCGGTGCTGGTAGGCCTCATTTTTGGACAGAGTTAGGATAGCTGCTCTCCCTGCTTCCAGTCTTTATGCTGTTATGTATTCCCCTAAACATCGAACTATTCCTTTAAATACAAGCAGGATGTCACAAAGAAATGCTGTCCTGTCCCGTTCTTCTTCTGCTTCCTCTGATATGACAGGAACATGACATTACACTTTGCCAGCAGTTTCCCAGCTTCACTGTCTCATTACAAAAGGTTAATGGAACGACCTTCCAGTGTGACTTCGCCTGCTCAGCAGTCCAGTATAGTCTTACCTTTGTAAAGTTTTTCACATTTACCTGCCTTTATTCTTGTCCCAGCTTTATTTTTTGGCACATTAGCACATCACATCATCCCATTAGCACGACTCTGACACTGTTTATTCAAAGTCATCATATTCCAAGACTCCTCATGTTCATATGCCAGAGCTAAATTACAGCTGGTCCATCAATTTTTCATGATTGTGCTGTCTACTAAACCTAATGTATAGCCTACAGACAGACTCATATGCATATTAATTAGAATTTAAATGACAGGACAATTATTCTTTCAGCTGAGAACAAAACCGACCAAAACATTAAGGCCAATAATAGAAAAATGAATTGCAGAGCATGATTTTATCCTCACAGACAGAGATTTCATGTCTTTTGCAGATAACAGTATGAAATAAACAGTTTTAATGGCAGCATTACAAATGCTGCTTACAGAGTTGAATCACGATATGAGTCAACTTTTAATATGAAGATATATTAATATATGCACTGTCAGGAGCAACATAGCCTAACCGGCAAGTGCCAATTTTTAGCTGCTGTTCACTCCAGCTCCCAAGGCTGTTAACATTTTAGAGGGCAAAGCAGCTGGATCCAAAGGTTAATGTCCACACCATTAGAGAGCGACGGAGCATGCGTTTATCCCTGTTGGTTTAATTAAATTACAGGGAACTCATAAAAGGGGGATTTATCCCGAACATACAGTTACTGCAGTCCTAATGGAGCACTACCTCCCAGCTCAGCTGATTTATCCCCCCCGAGTTACAAAGTGGGTCGTCTGTCATGGAGTTTGTCATGGCCTACTTAACAATACAGAAACTCGTAATTAGATCATTTGTCAAGCCAGCTGATTGCTTTGCTTGTTCATTTTATGGTGTACAGGAGAAGACATCTCACTTCGCGCTGGATCACTCAGAAAATCATTGACTTTACCTTCTTCATGACCACATAAACTAGGAATACAAGCAGCTTGTGGGCTCTCCATGGAGCTGCTTACAATAACTAGCTTTGAAGAGAAATGTGTTGCGCAGCAACAATTCTAATCTTGATTGAAATTTATCCATTAAATGTCTTGATTTCAGGCACTGTTTTATATATTTCTGGTTGCTTAACTATCCACAAAATGTATTAATTCATGCTGCTGTGGACAGGTAAACCTAAAAATCACAACAGTAGTGAAAAGCCCTCAAATAATGAGATTAAAAAATGGTGATTAGACACCCTCTAGTGGAGAGTCATTACAAAAACATCATTACACAACCTTAACACAAACTTTCTCTTATCCGCTGTGCTTCCAAAGCAGAGCACATCAAACCTCAAACTGAAGGAAACTCCTGAAAGTGTGAATTTGAAATACTGATATTCATACTGAAGAGCTCCACTTTTTGTACGATCTACATTCCTCCAGTTAAAAAACAGCATAGAAGTGTGTGCCAGTTATACCCAGTTTGATGAATTAATCCTTTTCATATCCCTTAAATTCCCAGACTGAACCGCAGATAATCAAAGTGTTCTTGTATGTCAGGGATTGTTTCACGTGGGCTGTGAGGTGCACTCTAACATAGGACTGTTGCTCACTGCATGCAGCGTATACTGTAGGCGGTAGGTGAGTGTCTGCTGTTGGAAGACATACCCTCTTGTTTCATGTCCTGCAAGTTTTAATAGTAATAATGCATGTGTGACATGAAAAAAATGTTACAAATATACACAGCAGCAATCATTCACTTCTTGGAAATGTACAAACTTTCTCAGAACATTTGCCACAGTGTTGTATACATTATTACAAGTGTTGAAACTAAGTAAATTCCCCTGAATGCTTGAATACATCATTCAAACAAGCAAACTCTGCAAATAAATAACTACATTTATCCGCTCATTCTCATGGTGTCGTTGCATTTAATGTGACACCATGTGAGTTTGTGACACAATGTAGGGTAATGGCACACATATTTTACATCTAGAATTTAATGAATTACACATGCTTTTCTACATATAACATGCAACAGTTAGAATTACAGCAGCCCAATCAAACTGAGTCAGCTCTGGCTTTCACAAATACAATCTATACTGTTTGTAAAAGCATCAAAAGTAGATTAAAAATTGTTACAAGGTGTGCAATCCACTGTCTTTGTCATTCATGTTCATAATTCATATCTGTATGTTATATCAATGAGAAGTCTGAGTATTTGAATCAAAGAATATTTACACACTGGCAACAAACCAAATTTAATGCATCATTTTTTGCTTCAACCCTGCTAAAGAGTTCTTTCTTTCTTCCTTCCTTTCTACCTTTCTGTCTTTGTTTTGCATCATGATAAGTGCGTTATTCAGACTTCACCTTCCATAACTTGTAACAGTCTGTGAAGGATTGGGAAGAAACATTAAGTGCTACAATCAATAGTTTAATTTAGTAAAGCAGAGTCCTACATACATTATGCACCTCCACCAGTATGTGAATTTAACTCATCATGTCATTGAGCTTGTGCTGACCCTCCGTTCATCAACATTATGGTGCTGCTGCTAGCTTAGCCGCTTCAGCTTTCGATAAAAGGATGCAGCCATCAAAATGGCTGCCATCCCTATCACAATGAGGACAGCCACAGCAATTCCCAGACCAACAGACGTGCCCTTGCCATCAGACTGGCCACCAGACAGCGCTGTGCACAAATGAGAGTGACACCAAAATGGGATGCATTATTCCAGCAGACAACAGAAGATGTTATGACTTGCTGCAGATAAGAAATGCTTTTCATTCTGAAGGAATCTAATTAGTAAAAACTTTGTGAATGGTTGTTCTCATGGCAGTCAAGTGAATAAAAAAACATACTTACCCTCTTCTTTGGACAGAATGGCTGCAAGAAAGATGGGAAGAGTCAGTATTTCATTATGAGGGATAAACATTCAGCAAAATATATTGAAATATTGGAAAAATATTTATTTAATTATACAGAGAAAGAGCAGAAGCAAGAAATCAGGCAGTGATGAGGGGTTAAACTCATTAAACATTTGACAAACAGAGCACACACTTTGAAGAAAACAAATTGAAGGCAGGAGTCAAATTATTTTTCTAATTACTATTTCTCATTTCTGTATCATTTCTGTTATTTATGTTTTACATTTCATTGATTTTTTTTCTGATGTAGATTACACGATCCACCTACAAGCATTTCAACAGCTCATTAATTAACACATTATATGTTGTTTGTTTAATCTGTACAAAAGTGTAAAAATGGCACATTGTGGTTTCTGTTGGTGGTTATTTTTCCAAGCTATTTTATGGCCAGGGGCACTTACTTACTGGAGTCATGTCATTACTGTGAGGTTGCTGGGCAGCCACTGCTCCTGACCAAGAAACAGTCTGGCACATGACCCCCTGTAAAACCACAACTTGATTGACCACAACTTTTGTTTTTTGAACGGATTAAACAAACCAAATACAACATGTAAATTAACAAACTTTCGAGACGCCATTAGGCAGATTTTTTTGCGTTTAGACAGAGCCAGGCTAGCTGTTTCCCCTCTTTTTCCAGTCTTTATGCTAAGCTAAGCTAACTCTCTCCTGGCTGCAGCTTCCTATTTATTGTGCAGATGAGAATTTTTGTTTGTGTCTCTTTATATATATCTTTTTCTGTTCTGTGGTGATTACTTGACAATGTCTGATGATGACTTCTGTTAATTAAAATATTGCTTTATTGAATCTGCTGGGAGCTATCAGTACAGTGTGCAGATCTTTTGACTGACTCCTTAAACTACACTTTTGCACAAACAGACAGACGGAACATACGGCTCTCTCTCTTGGCCCTTATAGCCACTGTGAGCACAGATGGCTCTGTGATGCTCTCCTGGACAACAGTGGTCTCCACACTCCTTCTCTTCCTGTTGCATTGCTGTGGATCAAACCAGATGAAGAGACACGAGTTGAGGATCTAGCTGGAATTGAAAATTTCTGCTTTAAATGCATGTGGCGCCTTATTCCTACCTTGAAGGTGCTGCAAGTGCTGCGCTCGCAGAGTCGGGTGATGCAGTGCAGATAGTAGGTGGAGATGGTCTCATTCTGCTGCTCGATGAAGCGGAATGCCGAGAAGTAGAAGCGGGCCTTTTGGCTATCCCCGTTCTCCAGCATGGTAGTCAGCTGATCTATGGAGCACCTTTCAATAAAAGGCGAACCTCACAAGTGCCCCGTTTGCACATGACATGGATACATACAGGCAGTGTATTAATGATAGAAAGGCAGGGAGATGAAATCAAGACTAGGGCTCCCTTTGGATTTACAGGTAGCTTGCGTTCTTATTACATGGAAGAGAGGAAAACCTGCAGATATGTGAAAAGGTTTAAATTTAAAGCTGGACTGCTGAACCGAAAGACTGAACTCGTTATCAAGCCTTGAATGACGGGAAGAAATTCAAAAGTTACTAAAAGTAGACAGCAGTATAGTGTCAGTTTGAGTGAGTTTTTTGCTCTTTGACTTACGAGACAAACAGATTAAAGGAGGTGGAGTTGGAGGGCTGCGGAGACACCGAGGCGTAGCACCGGTCCAGGAGAACAAAGTACCTGTGGAGAAAGAATGAGGTCCCCAGCACCGAGTCAGAGACTCCAGGTCACAGGTGGAATCCTCAAATTTACAATCTATCAAGATACATGTGGTTGGAAACTAGGAGAAATGGAAAACCTTTTTTTTTTTGTCTAGCCATTCGCTTGCATGCAGCCATCCATAACTTACCAACATCCAGGACCTGTATTTATCAAACTGCTAAAAGTAGAATTTTGGACTTAAGAAAGATAAAAGTTGTACTTCCATGCACAAACTTAAGAATAAAAGCCGTTCATCAAATTTCTTATGAAATGGAAATGCTTAAATTTAAGAGAGCTCCAGTAGTCTCTAATGATAGGTTAAGATTGACTGCAGTAAAGAAACTGAAGTGAGCATATACTGACACATGTTTTGGAGTGAATGCATTAAATATCGTTGGTCATAATAAATTATTAATAACATTTGAACCCATTTTTTGCACCCCTCCTGTCAAAATATGTTTTTCTTCTTGTTCCTACAGTTGGATGTTTGAGCTTCACTGTGCAGAATGATGTATGTGCAAAGTTTGACACTCGAAGACTTCTTTCACATTCATCTGCTGAGAGTGGAAAGTTTCTCTGTGCACAACTAGTCTGGACAAATGGAGGGCCGGTATGCACCTTACACAAGTGAAATGTGGAAACTTGAAGCTTCCAGTGCACATACACTAAAAACAGACTTTTCAGTGAAGTAGGAGACATCTTCCATTCAGCAGTTAAACTTTTTAAATGAAACATATCTGCATAGTCATAGATTCTGGATTTTTAATGAAGTAGAAGGCAAAGGTGCTATTTTAAGAATATTTAACATGGTAATTAAAACAAACAAACATGTCAGACAAATTTATTATTCCAGGCAGAGGATGTCCTAAAACAGGACTGGATGGGATCTTTAAGTTAGGTGTTTGCAATCACTTTCAGTGCATTCCCATTGTCTGCACTAAATTCTATACCAACAGAATTTATTTCCTGCTCCAGTCTGGTTTCGTTTTTGTTTCAATTTTGGCAAATTTCCAATTATTTCATCCTTATTAAACCTTAAAAAAAGATTGTTTTTAATTTGACATTTACAATAATTGCTACTGGAGATATTAAGGATTTCAAACAAATAAAATGAAACCACATGTTCTTTTGCAGAATAACAGAGTAAAAGGTACATCTATTTTTAAAAGAACTCAAATGGTAGATATGGTAGGGTTAATCAATGCCTCAGGCTGGCTTTTCCTACTCAGAGCGCACATGTGATTAATCGTGGTAATCTTTTACTTTGCTGCAAGTAGAAGTGAGCCACTTGATAAATGTGTCTTATTCTTCACAGTGACTCTTGAGAAAGTGTAATTCTTATTAAATTTGATAAATACAGGCCCAGGTCTCAACCAGACAAAGAAAAGCTGCAGGTGTGATGATGTGTAATGATGAAGGTTCTTACTGGGATGTCAGGTTGGATGCAACCACCTGCACGTAGATTTTCGTCCGCAGCTCGATGCCCAGAGCTGGCATTACAAGGGGCGTGGTGTAATTTATATCCTGGCAAAGGAAGGCAAGTTAACACTTAAGATAAAACATTATACAAGCTCTTACATAAGATTAATCTTCTAGAGTTACAGCTGCTACAGTACTGCAGTGCCAGGCAGAAATGAGGGTATGTATGTGAGAGAGATGCTGGGTGTCACCTGGTACAAGGCCATGCTGAGGGTGCTGATGAAGCTCCCATTGTTGTCCTTCAAAGCAATGGAGGAGGATGACCTGCAAAAGAGGAAAGAAAAGCGATCATGCATGTGAAGTATTAGAAATTCTACAATTCTTCCTTTCAACCTTGGTATCATTGTATGTTTTCACTTACACATCCACCTGGGTGTTGTTGATGAGATACTCCAGTGGGTAGGCACATGAATAGTAATACTTGAGCTCTGCATTGTAGGTGATGGTCCCGATGGTGGGGTCGAAAGATCGGACCACTCCGCTGACATTGACGGTCTGGATGTTGGAGAAGTCTGAGAATATTCCCGTCCCTGGTGCGCTCGTTGTCTGAGAAATTATTTAGTGGAAACATGATTTTTTTAAGAAATAGTTAAAAATAAATGTTGGCTAACGTCTGTGGCGCAGCAGGCAGCAGTGATGAAATCGCAGCAAGAAAATGGAATAACTCTCCTCAGAAAAGGAAGCTTGTGTGATTGCATGTGACTGAATTAATGAGCAGACTGATTGACCTCATGTATGTTTGGCTGAAATCCACTTATGACTTTCCACCTAGTGAGTGCTCTCTTTTTAACCTTTTGCTTACCTGAACCTGAACACATAACTCAAATTCTCTTTTAGTTTTCCAAATCTTCTCTAACTCTCTCCTCAGCCAAGGTTAACATGCATCATCATCATCATCATCATCATCATCCATCATGACTTGAAATCAGGAAACAACACTGATGCAATACTCACCAAGAAGTTACTCCCACAGGCGTTTCCTTCTGTGATGGGGAAGCTGAATCTCACCACAGGAGGCGCCACAGAGGTGTCCAGCTTCCCCTGACAGTCCACATTGTCCCGGATACGGTTGAGGATCAGTAAACTCGCGTTGTATCCGGTGTAGATGGCCGGACAGATTTGAATAGCCAGGTCGATGGCAGATGTGCCACACACCACTGCGATATCAGTGTATTCTGATGGTGATATTGAAAGATAATAATAGGATTTTTACTAATTTTAATAGAATTGAACTAATTTAAACTCAGATGGAGGAATTGTGTGAAAAATTTTATGAAAAAATATGGTGCATACATGGACAGAAACGCCTGTAATTAACATTTTAAAATACATTTAAAAATTCCAACATTTTATCTGAAAACAAAATAAAAGATCTCGACCACCTTGATGAATAAAATCATAAATATTTAGTTAATCATACCTGTTTCAACCTCATTCTGATGTAAACACATATTTACCAATGCAATTAACATACTTTCAGTTGTGGTGATTCAATGTGAAGCAAAACTAAAATCAATACAGCCCCCTCAAAGGTCTACACCTGAACTAAAATCAATATGACCCTTAGGTCAAAACAAAAGCATGAGATTGAAGGTCATGATCGTCTTACTTGGTCGTCTGGCAAAAGCTTCGCACTCAGATAGGCTGAGGGCCTCTCGGCCCGCAATACACAGGGAAGTCAGAATGAGGAAGCTGAATAAAGCCATCTCACTGCTCTGCCCTCTGTGGAAAAGCTGAGGCAAACACACAGATGTCAAATCCAGCACAATTCAGATGAAAATAAATCCACTGAGGCCCAATTTGGACATATAATCCAATGCTGTCAGTCAAGGAAACTTTGTTGGTATCTAAACCTGGATCTTACCTCCTCAATCTCTTTGCTGGTTTAGGATCAGAGAGCAGTTGGCTCTATATATGGTGAACATGACCGCCGTGTGGTCACAACACTGTTTTGGGATTGGATGGAAACAAGGTCAATGCCACTTTGGTGGGGCTGCTTCAGTTTGCATGAAACAATTCACTTTTTGTGGCTGAGGTGCTGTGGCCCTTTCCTGGAGGCAAATGATGAAACCCAACACAGCCCCTTCAAAGTTACATGCTTAAACAATACCCATAAGGCTTTGTGACTTTGTGCATGAAATAAAGCCTCTTTACCTACTAATATGAAACTTAATAAAGTAAGGGAATGTATAGTTTCTATCCAACTGGGGCCTCACATACAATACAGAAAAGAAGGTCTGTTGTCTTCTGAGGTGTTTGGTGGTTTTATGTGATGTGGATGACCCTTAATTTGACAAATTAGTGCAAAAATATCTTTTATATGACTTTTTAATGCTCATAATTTAGTGACATGTTATCATCTAGAACATATTAGACTGACTTGCATTTTTCATCTTCATGCCTTGTGAAAATCTTAATTCTGAAGAATGTATTGCACATGATTTGCATCAGAATATTTGTATTTCTGCTTGTGATTCAAAGCACAATTTTCCGCATGTTTAGAGCATCATTTCATATTTTGATCATGCTGAGATTTAGCTGCAAAAAAATGAGTGAAGGATAGTTAGTAACCTGATCTTGTCAGGTGAGCCACCTGGGAAGGGAGCGCTCTGATCAGGGTCAAGTTGGCGGATGGGTGTCTCCGTCAATCTTTTGTCAAATGTATGAAACCACACTGTCAAATGCAGGACACATTATTATTGTCATGACGTGTGCACTTAAACATGCTTAGAGTCCTTTCTTCCCACTCACCCACTCACACTCTCCAATATATTCCTCAGGTCTTTAGAAAAAGAAGTTTTCTTTTGGCTTGACTCAGCTGAACTTGGTTTCAACATTCAAACCAAATCTCAGCTTCATTTCCATTTAGGGAGGAAAGTTTAATCAATTATCACTGATATTAAACTGAGAGGGAGGATGGTAGCATTTATTCCTCTCATTTCAGTTATCAGTGGTCATTGTGCACACTGAATATATCACAAAATGGATGTTGAAATAAGGGATTAGAGTGATAAAGAGCAATGAATGCAGCAGAACCGTACGGGTCACAAAAACAGCCATGGAGTCAGACACGTGAGACGCAGCTGCAGTCAAACAGACATTTATATAGGTCATCAGAAAGAAAATCAATACGGCAAAAATTGAAAGATTAATTCTGGCAGTCTTCCAATGAGCTCTGGTACTGCCTGGTTTGTTCATTTTCCTGAAGATTGGGCACCCACAGAGGCCATGACATTTCGAAAACTTTCACACTTTTGTGCCTGTATAGTAAAGGAAAATAAGCAAACTTTACTGGTTGTAATCGGATAAATCATGCAGGGGATGGCATTGAAAGAATTACAGTATTTATTACCTTTGTTCACAATAAAAATGTGTATCGTGTAGAAAAGCTAAATATGTCTATGTCAATGAAAGAACTCTCCAAAAGCCATATTGTACACACAAACATATTTATAAAAACATACAGTATATGTATGAATAATGCAAAGTTATAATTTAAAAAAATAGCTACATTTGCATATTCATTGCTTGAATCCACTTCTGTTGTCCTTCCGAAGAGCATTTGACAAAACACTCTCAACTCAAGGTCCTCTTACTCATTGACTCACTCCAGAATAAGCGGGTACAGTAAGTGGACTATTTTTGTTGAAATTGTTGTGTCATCTGATCCAGATTGTTACTTATTTAAAGGGATAAATAGATTGATATTGAAAATTGATTTCTTGCAGAGAGTTGGATGATCAATACAACTGTCAATACTACTATGCTTGCACAGTAAATATCGAGCAGCTTGTTAGCTTAGCTTAGCATAAAGACTGGAAGCAGAGGGAAACAGCTAGCCTGACTCAAGCAAAATATGCCTATAAAGCTCACTAATTAATACATTACAAACTCCCCTTACACTTTGTTTTTTTAATGGAATAAACAAAGACAGTGTATCTCCCAAAATATTGAACTATTCCCTTAAAAATTATACTTTTATAACTCTTTACTTTTAAGTATTTTATAGCCTGACAAGAAATCTGCACCTGTCTACTTTCCAAACACATTTTTTAAACTGGAAAAGGCAACAAAGAGCTCGAAACTAAATTTAAACATACAAAAATAAATGCACAAAACTTATTTAAAAACAGTGTATGATGCTTATTTGTTCATTTTAATATTGTACAGGGTTAAAATGCTGCTTCAAAGTCAATATTTTGACAATAAAACAAAAGAAAAAACAAAGTTGTGCACCTTTTTATGATAATTGTTCATATTTTGGTTTAAATTTGTAAAAAATAAGATAACATTTGCTAAAATAAGTCAATGTCATTAAACACAACAGTTGCAAAGCTTCTGTAAACATTGTAACTGACCAAACATTAGATGGCAATGAGGGACAAGAATAATGAGGTATTGAAGGCAATAAACACACAACACCTAACACAATACAATACAAATTTAATAATGTGTTTAAGTTTGTGTATCCAACATAGAGATTGCATTGCATAGAGATGTGTATTCATTTAAAGCTGGGGTTCCAAACACCTGAGGCTGCGGATGTGGGAAGGCGGGACTTTTGCAGGAAGTGGAGCAACAGCAGTAAGAAGCCCACGCTGACCACGCCCAGGATGACCACGCCTGAGATCAGAGCGCTGGTCACCGGGTTCATCGCCTGGGAGGGGTGACCAGATGCTGGTGGAGGGAGAGGTGAACAATAGCAGAAACTTAAAACAGACACGTTCTTTGACATAGGGCTTAACATGACCTGAGTTTGTTTCTTTTTCCTTCAGAAAGAGAAGTGGAACCTTTTTGTTGTTATTGCCTTAAATCATCAATTTCCATGGGTATCTCCTGTCTTTCCACCTAACCCAGGACTTAGTCACGGGTGATATTTTATACCTCTTTATGTTTTGTAACCTTGCATAAAGGAACTTACCTAGTTGAGAGTTGTTGACGGGAGTTTCATCTGAAAAAATGATTTTAAAAGTGTTAATTAGGGTTAATTTTACAGATACTTTAGTCCTCAGTGGTTCTGTGGATGTGATCTTAATTTAAAGGAATAGTGTGACATTTTAGAGAATATGTTTATTAATTTTTGCCAAGAGTTAGATGAGAAGATCAATACCACTTTCATATCTATCTGTTAAATATGAAGCTACAGCCAGCAGTTAATTAGCTTAACTTTGCATAGACTTGAAAAAGGGGATAAAAGCTTTCCTGGTTCTGTTCAAGGTAATAAAATCCACCTACCAGCACTTCTAAAGCTCAGTAATTAACACATTATATCTAATTTGTGTAACCTGTAAAAAAAAAAAAACCCAAAGTGTAGAAACAACAATTTGGTTTTATGGGGGTTATGTGCAGGGCTATCTTCTGACAATAGATAAGCTAACCAGCTGCTAGCGGTAGCCTCACATTTGTTCTGCACAGATATGAGAATGGTATCCAGCAAGGTAGCAAATAAGTTTATCTCCCAAAATGTCAAAGTATTCCTTAAAGATCAACTTTATTGTTCGTACCACTCCTGGTGATGATTGGTCCAGCGGTAATGATGGCGTTCCCAGATGCTGCTGGGAGGGAATCAGGATTCACCTCTTCATCCCGCCTGCGTCGTCGCCCACAGATCTGCCAATCACATAGTCAGATTTTATTCCTCAGTGGGGTAAGGGAGGCACGCTGGGAGTCGCAGATTGAGATTCATGATTTCTTACACTTACTGGCATGAGCATGATGCAGTCGTCTGCTCTGCAAAGCTTGGTGACACAGTGCAAAAACACGGTCGACATCTTCTGGTGTCTGTGTTTAACAAAACGGAAAACCTCGAAGGAAAAGCGTCCCATCTGACTCTTCCCATTCTCAAAAACTGTCGTCTGTGGGTCTTTGTAGCAGCTGTGTCAAAAGAGAACAACACACAGACACACACATATATGCATTCACACACTGAAAATGACTTTGATGTATGCTTAAGTACTCATTGAGAGGGAAAAAAAGTAGCATTCATGGGGATAAGCATGGAGAGCCTGAATAGGTAATAGCTCCCTTTTGTGGTTTATCAAGATCAAACCTTTTGTGGTTTATCAAAATCATCTTGAGGAAAAAAAAAAAAGCAAGATTACCCAAAGAAAAGGTCGTAGCGTAGTTCATCATTAGGATTCCCTGAGGGGGTTGTGTAACAGTAGTCCATCAAGATGTTCCACCTGCAGGGGGACAAAACTGTAAGATTTGGATGGAGGATAGAGATCTAACTACACATGGGAAAGCACAGATCTGCCTTTCTCTGCTGCGGACTGGCGCCTTCACATCGTATAATAGCATAATGGCATAATGAATGTAAGCAAACCATTGAAAGAAAAGGGCTGAATCTGGAAAAAGGATGGTGGGAAAGATGCTGATGGTGATTGACTATATCCCAAATTTTATCTCTGCTTTGTAGACGTTGTTTAAATGCCACAATGTATGTTAGATAATCAATATTTCCACGGACATTTATCACATTTTAAAGTTAAATGACAGTAAATATTCAGTAGTAAACAATTGTTTTCTGGTACCGTTTGTCTAAGTTTGTGGCCTTCACAGCAGCAAATACTCTGGTTTTCAGAGCCAGTCCAGCCATTGGAATAGAGAGAGGTTGATTGTACGTTGAATCCTGTACAGAAAAGAGTCAAAATAAAGGAAAAAACATAAAGTATTTTTATTCATTTCAGTATTTTTAATTTAAAATACACATTTGTAAACCTGAAATTACTGGAAAAGGATCTCTGTGTGGGTTCAATCCTGTAATAGTGAGGTGTTAAAAGATAAGGCTGGTGATATCCTATGTTTATGTTATGAAATGACCAAAACCAACAGCGTGTTAGTCTGTCTCTCAGTAATTTCCGGCTTCCCTGCTGTCTGTGGCTCTCAGCCCCAAGCCAATTTATTTCTACTGAAGATGTTAATTTTTTAAAACATGTCATGAATACATAGGTACTTATTTTAGAAAATGGTAAATATTTTTTACAACATCTGGGCACTTTAGTTTTGAGTAAATCTTACTCAAACGGGAGTAAACTGTGCATTTGTTTGGGACTATATTCAGTAGCGGATTTACACACATTTGTTGCTCTAGTGAGTATTTGAAGGAACATGTCACCCAGTGCAATGGTGTGGCTTACTAATGTGTTTTCAACAGTTTTTGGACAACAATGGAGCTCTAAGGCACTGAGGAATAAGCTATATCAGGCCTTGGCTACATAGCCAATTCAGAAAAATATAGAATATCTCCAGACTTATCCTTCAAGATTCAACCTCCTAACAAGTCCAACTTTTTAAAGTAGTTATGAGATCCATTAATAGAAAACACAAACATTAATGAAAGGTCATGAACTCAATTCTGATTGATAAAAATCCTGCTGAACCCTATAACCTAATAACCACCATGAATTGAAATGGTAATTATTTTATACGGCAGGCTGAATGCAGCAGTGTACTCACATTGTACAAGATCATACTCAGCGTGCTCACAAATGTACCATTGCTGTCCTTGACGGAGACAGCAGCAGAGGAGCTGTGAAAAAATGCAGCACATTTATTTTACTTTATTTACTTATATTTTGTGGGTGTTTGCTTTACTTAATAAAAAACATTTTGTTTTTTTTTTTACAGTATGTTTAAAGCATCATCTAACCTTCAGGTTTATTCATTCAGGTGACTGAAAGACAACAGGGAGGGATGTATGCATGTGAATTAGCATGTGAGTCTTTCAAACACGTACAATAAATGGTTTGGAGAAAATCTTAAGACGCAAAGCCACTCAGGCTTTTAAATGAGGCAGTTAACTGTCAAAGCAGTTTAGAAAAACAATAAGCAAAGCTCTTAATTAAATGAATAAATCTTCGTACAATTGAAGAACAAATCTACTGACTAATTACTGAAAGGTCAAGCTCTCTTTTGGACACTGAGAGATCCTTTTTTGGGCAGCAACTTACGATGCCAGCTGTGAGTTATTGACCAAGTACTCCAGTGGGTAGCTGCAGCTGAATTTATACAACAAACTGGGCAAGTAGCTGATTATAGCTGGCGGGTCAGGGGTGTCGATATAGCCTGAGATGTTCCCAATTTGTACTAGAGACATGTTCCCATAGGCGTTGGCCCCGTAGGCTGTGCTGACCTGCAGAGAGAAACATCTCGGCCACGTCACTTTCTCTCAAGTCAATAAAGAACACAGTGAAGGTGCCTATTGATTATATTAACACCATGTTCTCGCATTTGTGTATTTTTTACCACCAGGCTGTTACCGCAGGCCTCCAGGGTGCTGAGGCTGATGCTGAACAGGACTGCTGTGGGGAAGGTGTTGTTGTTGATGAAGCCGCGGCACTGGGCATCACCGTGGCGACCATTCAAGGCCAAATCTGTGTCAGTATAGCCAGAGAACAGCACCGGGCAGAAGTTGATCTTCAAGGTGATGGTCTGAACCCCGCAGTACACACTGATGTCCCGCTCGCCTGGAGAAATAGAGAGGGGGCAAAGTGAAGGACGAAAAAGATGAGAGGAAGTTTAGACCAGTGGTTGTCAATCGTGGTCCTCAAGACGCAGGACCTCTTTGACCTGACAGTTTAAGTGTGAAATGTTGCCTGTTAGATGGTTGGAATTAAAAACAGCAGGGTCATGAGGACAGGGGTTTTAAAAGTAGTTTAAAATTTTATGGAAGGAACTTATTCGCTTTCAGAAAGTTAGACGAGAGGATTGATTCCACTCTCATGTAGCCAGAGCTAGCAGCCGGTTAGCTTAGCTTAACATAAAGACTAAAAACAGGGGGAAACAGCTATCCTGGCTCTGTATGAGCATAATAAATTAAATAAAAGTTAAATCTTGTTTGTTTAAAAACTACAATTTTAGGGGGAGTTATGTGCCAATTTCTTTTCTCAGATTGTTGTCTGCCAATTCACTAACAAATGAAATCTAATATCTAACAAGTTAATTAGAGAGCTTTAGCTAAATAACAATTACACACACTGCTGCAAAGATAAGTCATGTGAGATGAAATGCCAGTTACCAATTTTTGTAAGCTGTAAAAAAAGTTCTGACAATCAGCACTTTGATTTGAGTTTTCAGGGCCATATGAGACAACTACCAGAGCTCCAAAGAGGCCAAATCATCTGCTCCCAAATTGCAGGTGCAGGTCTGTTAGAAAAACATATAATTTTCAACTGAATATTATCCACCTCTGTAGCAGCAACTGCAATAGTGATGTGTTTACTTGTCAAAGCACCAATTTCACAATGTAAAAAAATACTTCAAGTACAAGTCTTGCTCATACTCAAAAAAATTAACTATCATTAAGTATAAAACAAAAAAACAATACTCATAATATGACACCAAAAGCATTTGCATCAATGCTCCGTGGTCCATGTGATTGTTAAATGTACAGCTGGACTTTACATGTTTTTATCTTTAATATAAGAAGCAACTGCGCCTGAAAAAAACCTGCTAATCATATCATAGCTTCTATTTTCTTATATTTCTTTATGTCAGACATTGAAGTTATGTCTCCATCTCAACAAAGGTTGGTGGATTGTATGAAAACATCAGGGACGATAAGTGGAGGACTTCAATGTTATCTCACTGACAAAGTCTGATATGTACAGTAAAGTACCAGTACCTCACAGTTGTAAAGAGTAAAATGTGTTTTTCCACCACTGACAGAGGCCTTATCGTATGTCTTATATCTGCAGTCAGAATAAAAGAAGCGTTTCTAATCTGGAAAGAGAACATATGCTGTCTGGAGCATCCTCACCAGGAAACCTGCTGTGGTAGTTGGCATCACAGTTGTATCCATTAAACTGCGTGGAGACTGAAGCGGCGTTACTCATCAGCAGGACGATAAAGCACATCCGTGTCATTTCAGCGCCTGAGAGAGTTTTGCCCACTGTCATCTTCAGAAGGTCAGCATTGCATTAACCACATTCCTCAGTTACGTGTTCAAAAACAGCACTTATCTCAAAATTAGATGTTTGAAAACAATGCTCCCCTGCCTCGCCTGTTTCCTCGACAACTGCACACTCTGACCTCTATCAAAGTAGTACAACCTTCTTTCCCCGGGTCCTCTAATCCTTCTTATCCAGCTCCCTCTGCCCCCTTTTACTTCACTCACTCATGTTGGCCCAAACCCTCTATTTCCCAACCCCTTTTAAAGTGAGGTCACAACTCTTTCCAGCTCAATTCATCCTCTTTCTCTACCTCCACTTCTATTTTTTTCTACACGTTTACCTGTTTCCTGCTTTATTCAAAGTCATTGATTGGAACCCCTCTTACTGTGGTGTGTGACGAAAGAAGAGTTGAACAATGTGAGATGTAGTTTTGGTAGCATCAAGGACTAAAACTAAACAGAACATCAGCCTTATGTGTATCTGTTGTGTGTGTGCAGATATGAAAGATAGAGAGATTTATTATCCAAACACTTCAACAATAGTGCAGAACATGGGAAACTCCGTCAGATCTGAATGGCCTGGACAAATCTTTTGACGGCGCCCAGAAACCTGAGCGTACTCGGAGGGTTCCCACTCGTCTCTCCTCAGTCTGATCTCTGTCTGTCAGCTCACACAAACAGTGGGTCTCAGCAGGGGGGGGACCAGCCCGGGAATTAAGCTGTCATCGGCTGCTGCTGCGGCCCACATTCACATGAACATAAAAGTCAACTCACGGTCTGATGCAGGGCTGTGTGTAGATAATTGTGATGCACAAGGCATCACTTAGAGTAAAGGCTCTCCGCGGCGCACACAGCATGGCATATTCAGTGTCGCAGAAGGCAAAAGTGGAATCTTGAGATTGTTTTACCCTTTCTCACTCTGCCTTGAGATAACCTGCTCACTTTTGCTTTTACTGCAGTCCGTCTAACAAAAACAGGAGAGAATCTGTCTTCTTCCTCTACAGATTTTAGATTCTTTTATTTTAAAACTATTTTATACAAAGTTAAACTGCTATTTGGAGGATAAAAATTATACATATCATACATGTTCCACCTCTCATATAATTTATATTATAAAATGTCCTTGTGGGTTAGCCTATGTTGGTAAGACATCATGTTCATTAAAACAGAGAATAAGTGACCACAAGGGCTCCATAAGGAGAACTGATACAGATTACCCAATAGCAGTACATTTCAATGACTTCAAATATGACATTTCATCTTTCAAGTTCCAGGGTATTGAAAAGGTGACTCTGCAGTGATAACATTGATGAAATTCTTAATAGAAGACAAGTATACTGGATATTTAATTTGCAAACTTTATCCCCTAATGGACTGAATGATGAGATTTCATGGCATGTTATGCTTTAAGGAGCTTTGGGATCAAATAGTCCTATTTATGGTGCACTTAAGATACAAGTATTTCATATGATTGCACAACTTTGAATGACTTATGAAAGCTGCAAGGCCGATGTTTTCATTCATTAAATATGCAATTTCTGTAAATAGTCTTGCAGTGTCGTGGTATGTATCATGGTGACTCACTTGTCTCTGTTTTTCTTTTCTTTTTCTTATGTGTGGACTATAATGAGACAGATTTTACTCATGTCACTGTCAATTACTGAGAGACATTCCCAAAGGAGAATAATTGTCCCACACCTGTGCACACAGAATGGGCGTGGCACTATATACTTAAGATCATTGTCGTTAGAATCATTTAAAATACTCTTGACGAAGATCCAGAGGGACCGAAATGTTACTATAATCCATAGATTGTGATGCTGAGCAAGAGCTGTTTGCGGGATCTTCGTTTCTTAAGACTGAAGTGATACTTTCCAACACACCTGCATGAGATAGCTGTATGTGTGAACATCTCCTGTGAAAAAGTTGAAATAGCTGTTGCAGCTATTCTGCACTCCAAAATCTTGCAAGCAAACACTACCCAAGATAAGTGAATGGAGACACAAGAAATCAACTCTCTAACCACGAACTGTGCAAATATTCATTCATTCACCCAAGAAGACGCCAAGAGAATTCTGTTCCCCCCCTCCCCTAGTCTTACCAAGGGCAACCCAGTCTCCACAAACAAACTGAAGGTTCAATTTTAGATACGCAAAGAAAAAGAGATGCATCTACAACTACATAGTACAACTCTCAGTTAATACTGGCGCAACAAGCACATTCTCGGGGGGTTAAGGATCCAAAAAGAACCTACTATAGGCAAGAACTGGAAGACATTCATACAGAGATAGGGTGAAGTCCTAAACAAATGTTCATTTGATCTGATGCTACTGATCATTGAACAAGTGTTATCAGAAATGAAAGAGGTTGAATCAATGATAAAAGAACATGAAGAGAAAATGAGACGGGAAAGAGAAATGAGGTCCTGACTTCACAGACATAGATAAATCCATCAAACAGTCTGTGGCTTAGTGTAAGGACCTACTACAAGCTAAAAAGATCTAAAAGTATAAAAGGGATACAAAAGATTATTCACAAAACAGAGCGTACCACTGGGATGGTCATAAAAAAGATGTGTGTTAACCCCAGAAGAGTGCCGCACTGTATCCAGATGACTCCGCTACAGGAAGTGAGTATCAAAGTGACAGTGACCTCAGCTGCCAATATGGTCAAACGCATTTTTTAGCTCAGAGGGGCAGGGGCATCCCTTGAAACCGATGAAACGCTGCAGATGGGGAAAACGGTCCAACAAGAGACGGTGGCCACAGACCCATGATGTGCAACTACAGCAGGAGGATCCGACAAGCCACCTCTCCAAAAAAAATTGACTGACATACACATCTCTGTTCTGTCAAAAGGTCTTTCATTTGACCTACTACTGGAGACAGACAATTTGATGCAAGAGTGGATGTATTCAAGTTTTTCTGAATAACTAATCTCAAAAAGATATACTCACAAATCTGCAGGTCAGAAATGACCCCTCTCTCATGACACTAGTACACATTTTAAACCAAAGAGCATCTTTTGTCCATTAGTGAAGAATTCTTCTATAAATACTGCAGGCTTGTTGAACAAAAAGGTGTCGGAATATGGTAAATCGAGGCCTCAACTGCAAAAAAAAAAAAAAAACATGTCCAGAGAAAAAGAGAAAGCATTGGAAGATTCGGTGAAAGATTCTATTATAGTCTTAAAACCGTCAGACAAGGGGGGATCTGCAGTAGTTTAGGACTATGACAAATACAAGGAAGAAATTATGAGACAAATCAGCAATGGGAAATTCTGCAGAAAACTCAGTGGAGACCCTACACCAAGTAGGGATTGTTGAGAATTCCCATCAGAATAAAATGATGTTTCTAACCAAGATGTATGCATCCCATACACCCTGTCCTACACACCCTGCCCAAAGTTCATAAGCCTAAAACTCACCAGAATGACTATCCAGGTAGACCAGTGGTAGCTGGGATTGGTTCACTACTAGAACCACTCTCAAACTTTGTGGATTATTTTGTCAAGCCATATGTGCAATCACTACCATCTTACATTAGAGATTCTATAGACTTCATTAATAAGATCTCAGAGATTACGAATGTGAGTGAAAACTGTATTTTGGTAACTCTTGATGTAGAGAGTAGGGATGTGCAGAGAGCCCAGTATGTGTCTTTGTATCTATATTTGTTGAGGCTGCAAAGTTATTTTGTATTGTATTTGAATAAAAGTGGAAATAGGCGTAAAAATCCAGTCTTTATTATGCTTTTAATTTTAGGATATTGAAGTGTTAAAATAAGTGTTTATGAATAAACTATCTTACGAAGCAGGCGACTACGCTGACTACTGAGCTAAACTGAATGTATCACCAATGCACAGACAGACCTCTACTTATTTATACACCCATAACACCGAGAAAGTTCAGCAACGTGTAACGTGTAGAGAAGAACTTCAAAGGCATATTCGGGCACACACCTAGTAGAAAGTCTTTACATAAGCATTCCTCACAAGGGGATCCCCCACAGAAAAAGAAATACTCCATCATGTTTAGTACAACCTTTACCCCCCACTGCCATAGGCTGGGCTCTATTATTAAAAAATATTGGCACATATTATCATCGGACCCAGCAATGTCCATGGATTTGAAAGAACCACCATTCATAGTCCATCAAAGAGGACGTAAACTCAGAGATAGCTTTGTACATGCTAATGTAAAATCAGTGAAAAAGAGTACACAGGCCTTGTTAAAACCTCTTCCAAATGGGTGCTACAAATGCAGAGGGTGTGCTCAATGTAATAACATGATCAAATTGAACTGCTTTAGTCATCCTCATAAGGGGAAATGTATTTTATCAATGATATCATCACATGCTCCACTTCTCATGTAATTTATATGATCAAATGTCCTTGTGGATCAGCCTCTGTTGGCAAGACACCACATACATTAAAACAGAATAAGCAGAAATGACAGAGATTACCCAATGGCAGTACATCTCAATGACCTCAAACGTCTCATCATTCAGGTTCCAGGGCATTGAAAAGGTGACTCTGCCAGAGAGAGGTGGTGATGAAATTCTTAATAGAAGAGAAGTATACTGGATATTTAACTTGCAAACTTTATCCCCCAAAAGGACAGAATGATGAGATTTCATGGCATGTTATTCTTTAAGGAGCTTTGGGATCAAATAGTCCTATTTATGGTGCACTCAAGATACAAGTATTTCATATGATTGCACAACTTTGAATGACTTATGTAAGCTGCGAGGCTGTTTTCATTCATTAGATATGCAGTTTCTGTAAATATTCTTGTAAGTAGACATAAGTATGTGTCGTGGTGTCTTACTTGTTTCTGTTTTCTTTTCTTTTTCTCATGTGTGGACTATAATGCGACAGATTGTGCACATGTCACTGTCAATTACTGAGAGACACTCTCACAGGAGAATTATTGTCCCACACCTGTGCACACAGAATGGGCGGAGCATTATCTACTTAAGATCATTGTTGTCAGAATTGTTTAAAATACTCTTGTCAGAGTCCAGAGGGACCGAAACGTTAGTATGATCAATAAATTGTGATGCTGAGCACTCTCCAACGCACCTATCTCTGAGGTAGTTTGATGTGCGAACATCTCCTTTGAGAAAACTTTCCTCCAAACCTCAATGTCTTCCAGTCAGCATGTGTAGTGTGAAGGATTTATATTGTGAGACAAATTATATGAGTGGGAGGACTCTGACACCATGTATGAGCTGCTGCTTCTTTGCAGTATGATCTGTCACTGTTGAAGTGTCCTTGTGGGCCTTGTAGTTGTGTTATGTGTGTGTGTGGACATATAATTGTAGCCTCTCCAAATAATCTATCCTCACTGTGCTGTTTTGACACCCTCCAGTCATTGTACGGCAGCATATCTACACAAGAGCCTGGCCTTTTGTCATTCTGAAAACGTGGCCTGAAAAAAGAAAAAAAAACCCTGAGCTAAGGATGAACTCACTCCTTTCAGGTTATGCGCATGTGTGGGTGGGTATGCGGCCTCACCTGTTGAGAGTGGGTGAGTGTGTGCCTATTCTCAGCAGAGCTCTGTGCCGCATTCATATGTTGTTGTGTTTTAAAGCACCTTGAACCTGAGTTGAACTTTGTTAGCGTGAATTGATAAGCAGCTTCCTCCATTCAGTCTGAGCTCCAGTGAACGCTGACCAAACCAGACCAGACCAGACCAGATCAGACTGATCCACCTCAGAAAGACAGAACATCTTGCAACTAATAGTTTGACACTAGCAGTTTTAATTGGGTGCATTCTTGCATCTGTGTGCAATCTGTCTTTGTGCAGGTAATGAAACATACTACAAGTCGCTGTTCTCCAGTTTTCGATTGTATCACATTATCTTCCTCAGTGGATGAAGTTTGCCCAGTTGTCATTGACTAGTTAGTGTTCAGATTGCCATTTTTTATAACACTATAGTGTCTTTGTATATGCACTGAATAACTGAAATGCAGTATTAGGCAAGTCTACAAGCTCAAGGTCGGATTACAATGAGGCCCCAGCTTGTCCGTGTAGCAACTGCTTTGTGATAATTTGATTCATTAGAAATTCATTTCAATCAGGAGAGACTCAATTGAAGGAGAGGCTTAGAGAGTAATTAAATAACATTTATTTGACATAGTGTGCACAATAGGGAAGGTTGAAGAAATATGTGAGAAATCTTTGGCAATAAGACCCCATTGTGACCTCATTGTTTTCAGGGAGAAATCATGCCATGGTGAGGACACAGAAATATATAGATAGACACTGGTGGTGGTGGTGAAGGGGGGTGAGAGCAGTGGATGAAGATCTGGATGGATATGATGTGGAGCAGCACTCTGATGAGCTCAATGGAAGGACCCATGGACGCTGGATCTGATGAACACTGGGGATGAATGTGGTGGAGGAGGGTTGCATTGATCTGACACTGAAATGACAGCTGACAGCAGCAGAGAGGGGAACAGTTTTAAAAGTTTGACAGCAAAGAGATGATTGACTCACAGAGGTTGCGGTGGAATCTTATTAGTTTAACTGAAAGCGTGAATGTCCTCGGTCAGCTGATTAAGTCAAAAGACAGAGAGAAAAAACTGAGTAGCATGAAGATAGTCTTCCTGAACTTTTGCTATGTGTCATTTGGTAATACGCACCAGTAAAGCACAATAAAACTGACATGTTCAGTGTGACATGTTTGATACTCTGTATCAAAATATATCCTTTGATATTCAACCATATTGCTAAATTTGCTAACCCCCAGATTATATTCAATGACAGCAACATCAAATGCCAATGCAAATTCTCACTTTCTACAATACGATTGAATAAGCTAACTGTCACACAGTAAATCCAGGATCTGGAAGTATTCCAGTGAGGTGTAAGAGTGGGTTTCTAGTGCTCTAAGAAAAATCCATTTTTTCAGCTCATTTCTGCCTCAAGGCCACGTTAAGGCCCATCTCATTTGTTTCAAAACATAATCCTAATGTGCTGTTTGGGTTCCTGGAGACCTTGGGCCCTCTTTAACAGCTCAAAAACATTGTTTTATTACCTTCACGACTTGTCCTCATTTCATGAGAGTTAGTTGAGAACTTTTTAAACTGATGACATGTTTCAGAAGACCACTACAGAAAACGTCATATTGCTTCTGTTTGGAGTCTCAGAGAGCCCAGCTGTCAAAAAAATGGTTAAATACAATGGATTTTCATATGCTCTGTATCTGTGATTGTTGTTGACAGAATACTTTCACACTACACTACCCTCCAAAAGTCCCTAATAAATTTATACATTTGCCATTTTTATATACAGTTTGTGTATTTTATGCCATTATTAGACAGTGACAGTAGAGAGGTGACAAGAAACAAGGGGAGAGAGAGAGATGGGAAACTACATACATCAAAGATCCGTTGCCAGAATTGAACCACAGACTTTATGGTTATGTGGCATGCCTCTTAACCAGCAGGCTGCCAGGGCATGCCATTTTTGCAGTTTAACAGTTTGTTCATAAGAAGTCTAAGAGGTTTGTTTTAATGAGGTGAACAGAGGTTGGCAACAAGAGGAGCACATATTTGTTTGTGTATAATTCATGAAATAGAAACAAGAAATATTTCTTTATTTGGCAGTGAAAATATGTATTTTGTCACATATTTAGTTGCATATTGGGTTTTAATGAGGTCAGAAGAAAAGAAAACAAATATTTAAAGGAAAAAAATGGTTAATAATAGGGTTAATAATAAAAAAAAACAATATGGTACATTCACATCAAACATTTCATATATTCATTGTGCATATTTGTGCATGAGCACATCTATATGGATGTTATATGCATGCAGTGTTTGTATCCTTTGCCTGCATTGTTGTTCCCCTCCTACTCACGACACTGTCGCCCTCGTCTAACACATCTCATGTGCGTCACTCTGTTTACACTGATCCTGGCCTGTGGCCTCACGTGTCAGACTCAGATCCGGACTGGAAGATCTACAGGCTCCCGCTAGCCGTACACAGCCCTGAGAAACGCAGCTGGCTGCAGGTGTTTGCTATTCACTGATGCTCACCTGCCCCTCTGATGAGGTAGGGCTGAAATCAAATATGATGCAGACAAGTGGCATTCAGAGCAAACAGGATCAAATGGCCACATACACATGAAATGAATACATACGGTGAACCCATTACTATCTAGATTATTTTACAAATCCCACCCTGCAAATGACCTATTTAGCCAATGTATAGTCATGCGCTCTATTTCTGTGCTTGTGTTTCAGTCACATGACTTCCTTTAAGATGTTAAGTTATACTGGAAATCACACACGAGTGGGTCTGTGAAAAACATGTACTCATATACCCCCAAAACAATGTGTATCTGGTTGATTTTCTTTATATACTAGCTTCTCTAATACAACACCTGTTCATTTTTCATACAGAGATTCAATAGAAGCTACATTATTTCACCATATGTTCAATCACATTCACCAGTTGTTATATTGCAGGAAATCGTTTTTTAATCCTTCATCATAATACCATGCATGTATGTGCAACTCAACAGTCGTCATCCGAGCTTTGTGAATGTTTCCTGCAGGTCGTTGCGCTCAGAGACTTTTTATGGCCCAGGACCAACCGCCACTCTTAGATCTGCCTGATAGAGCCGTCTCTATCTGATCAAACTGAAACATCCAGACTCAACAAACAGACATCTACATCGCACAATCTGGGCTGCATCACAAAACCCGTGAGAGCGTAGCTGTAATCTGACGCTCCAGTTTTAACACAGGCAGGAAAGTGAAGCCCTCATCAAAGGCGCTGCTGAGATTTGAGCCTCAGTGAGTAATGTTTCCAAAAGCCAGAAACCTCTTTTTTTTTTACCACAACAGAGCAGCAAATGCATGAAGTATTTGGGTAAAAATATATTTGTAGTACAGATGAAGCAGTGCACAAAAGCATGACAGCATTATTATACTGTACACTGTTATTAATAACTTTGATTTGTAGAGATAAGGCTTTATTTCTCAAGGTGATGTCTTCTGAAAATGAAAAAGAATGAACCAGTAGTTTTGGGTCATTTTTTTAGAGTGAGGAGATGTTTGATGTCTGTATCTTTTGTTGGGCTGGAAACCTGCATAAATTCCCAGGTCAGAAGGGAAAAACAGCAGACTGACTTATTGTTTATGTATGAAACCCTACCCTGTATTAGGAGGAAAACATGTGAGGAGCTCTCCTTTTCTTTAACATGACCTTGTCACGGATATCACTCTAAAGGAAACTGCAGCTATTTATGTCTTTCATACTGCTCCTGTATCCACATGCACACTGTATTTACCTGAACTGGGGAATATAAAAGTAGACACAGAATAAGGCAAATTTATTTGTTAGTGGGGAGTAATAAAAAATTAAATCAATACATTATTTTTTACTATTTGTGAGGCAAAAGAATCAGGCCAACATCTGATGTGTTGCTGCTTGAAAATAAAAAAAAAAAAGATGAAGTCAATTATCGTGATTTAAAACTGACTTGTAATGAATATTTATGCAGCAAAATAAAGCCTCCAATTTAAGTTGTTTTGAAAACTGAAAGAAAGAACTGGATGAATTTGACTGAATTATTTACAGAGGATTTTTTTTTTTTCAGAACGTCTGAATTTAGATTCTGTTTCATTAAAGTATCAAAATTTAGGCTGATAACTAAATCCATAAATGGGAAAGACTGTATTCTTGATGTTTGGAGATAATCATGACACTATGCTGCCCCCCTGTGCTCTCTGTGTCACACTGCAGAACAGCTGCAGCCTCATTCTGCTCTGTTTCCAACTAAAGTGTTGCTGTTAAGGAGAAATTTAATGGCAAAACAGAAACTTATCTACATTTTTAAATGTGTGACATTGTAGATTTTTTTTTATCCTTATGGATTTACATGCATCAATACACCTGCAAAATTTGGCACTCGACACCTGTTTGTTTAATGAATTCATTTTTTGCATCCTGATAAGACTAAAACATCTGTGTGGATTCAAAGAGAGACATTGGGTATATATTTAGGCCTCAACTAAATATTTTCTGGGAAATCAGGGGGCATCTTCTCTTGAACATCAGCAGCTGTTTTAAGGAAACAAGACTATAAACATGAAAAATTTCTACTTTTGAATGAAATGACTTTACTGCAAAGATGTAATACTTTGGGAAAAAAACACAGTAAAATGAATCATTTCTTGATTTGGATTTACAGACTTTCATGGCAACTATATGTATGTTTATATTTTAATGACTCACCGTATCAGAAGTCTCAATATACTATACTTTAACTTTCTATTAATATACAACACATATCTAGAACTGTTCCAACTTCTTTTGCCATTATGTTTTATTAAATTACATTCTCGACTATTCCTTCATATCTTACACTGAACTGTAATTTTAACTCACCTGATGGATCTGATTTCAATTTTCTTCTTTTCCTCTATGTAATTTTACTTTATGTCTTTTTCATCACCTCAGCTGTTTTATGCCATGTCTTAAAGTCTTTTTATGTCTTATGTAACGCACTTTGAATTTGCCCTCTGGTTAAAAAGTGCAATATATTAAATTTCCTTAATTAAAAATGTACATTTGCTTTTTAACTTCTACGGGAGAGTTTTGGTTTGTGTCATACAGGGACATTGGGCGCTGTTTAGGCTGCCACTGGATAGTTTTGGTGAATTTTCCTTTTTTTTTTTCTGAATTTAGTCTTTAACATTATCATACCAGGATGTATGGGGGGAAAGCACCTAAAATCTCTGATTTATATATATATATTTTTAAGTTAGTCTGAAATCAAAATGTCACACTATAATAACACAACAAAACCCTGATATCTCCTGGGTTGTATATACATTTTGTCAAGACACCATATCCCAGTGTTCATTATATGGATATTACATTTCAGTGAAATTTAAAATGCCATCATATAATATGGTCATTAGGATTTCACCACAGTATTTCCTGTAAGAAAATATAGCATCAATAAGGGAAAAAAGTGCTCATTCCTACACTGTCAGGCCTGTTGCAGCCTGCTCTTATTTCCATGTGTCCACTCCTCAATCAATACAGGCTTCATACTCTCATCCAGGCCTCTGGCGCTCCTGTGATTGAGCATTTGTGCGTTTTTTTCCGTTTTTTTTCCCCTCCTCATCTCTAGACTGCGGTCAGTTACACCTGCGCCACAGCGGGCCTTATGGGAAGTCAGCGGTGTAACATCTGATTCAGGGTCTGCAGGGCGGTGTTGTGAGCCTTTTCTCCCCCTCATCACCTCAGAGCAGAGCGCAGCAAAGCAGGCCCGCCATTTCCTCCCCTCCTCAGTCAGTGGTCTTTTCTTTCATAGCGCTTTTTTAAAGGCGAGCGGCGGCGGCGGCGGCGGCAGCGGCAAGTGGAGGAGGAGGAGCGGCGGCGACTGGCGGAGCGGCGGAGCGGTGGAGGCAGGCAGGCAGGGATCCGGTGTGCCACATCGGGATGAGAGCGAGACAGAAGCCCGGGTCGGATGAGTCAGCGAGTGGACCCTGTAATCACCGCATCCCCTAAATCTGACACAGTTTGGACTTGAGGCGAGCGGCGCAACAAGAAGCGAGAGATTATAACATTTTTTTTGATTGTTGTTGTTGTCAGATTCCGCTTCTGTTTATTCCGCCCTCCCCTGGTCCGCGTCTGCCATAGCCTAGATTTTTTTAATTTCCACCAAAATTTCCACCAAAAAAAAAAATCAGGGGGGGTCCGGCAAGGTTGCGGAGGAGGTGGATGTTTTATTTGTTTTTTTAATTTTTTTTTTTAAAAACTCACATATCCGAAGATAAACACAGACAAGCGTACATTTCTTCTACAAAGTCTTTTGTTGCAGCCTTCAGTGAGTGAGCGAAGATGTCGGGCCAGAGCATCACGGACAGGATAACTGCAGCCCAGCACAGTGTGACGGGATCCGCCGTGTCCAAAACAGTATGCAAGGCCACCACTCACGAAATAATGGGCCCGAAAAAGAAACACTTGGACTGTGAGTATGTTTAAACCGAGTTGAAAAATCACCGCAACCTCCTCCTGCTCCTCAGTGAGTTGTATGGCGATGGTGGAGCTACAAGGCCTCAAAGCCTCAGGATGTTAGCATGCTAGCATGTATGCTAACTGCTTGCTCATGTCAAGGAGATTATTATTTTTTTTATTTTAACATCGAGGTCAGGCCTTGTTAACACGCTATTACACATAATTAAGAGGTTGTTAAAGGTGTAGCAGCTTTTTATTGATACTTACAGATGATTTTCTTGTCAGTTTTTATCATTAGCTGCTGTCAAACTAGCTAGACTCTTAATGTTTCTCGTATTGAATGGCAGCTTTAACTTAATGTGAAGCCTACATGGCAACACATGTGGATACATATTTATGGGTCAGTACATTAACAGGGAAACCTTTTTAAAAGATAATAATAAATCAGTGTGAACAAGTGGGCCCCTGCTCTCACAGGCCCTGATTAACATTTACAGGAATGCTTGCAATCATCTCCCATCTTGGTGCACCTGCAGCAGGACAAGTGTCTGAGTGTTTCAGCAGCACAGGCCAGCCACACAGTGAAATGATGGAGTAATGTGATGCTGGCTGCTTCAGACACAATGGGTTGACACTGTAAAGGGGCAAACACAATCACAGTATAGTTAGTTTTTATTTCAGGCATCAGGAGGAGTTTTCTTGCTCTCACCAGGGCATCAACCTGAGTGTTATGCTGTTCTGGATACACCCTGACGTCAGCATAAGAGCTTAAATCCTCGTGTGAGCGTAGTCTGATGCACTCAGTCAGAGGAGTCACTGTGTGTCTGTACTTTACAGATGCAGTGGTAGATTTTCTGTATATCGATCTTGCTACTTGCAGATGCACGATGGATGTGATGAAAGTGGTTTTATTCAGGGCCTGCGTCATCATAAGAGTTCAGCAACAGTCCGCGAACAAGGTGCATACTGTATTTTCTCTGTCGGTAATGTTTCAGGTGATGTGATTGTCTCACCTGCAGTGATAGCTACTCGTAGTGAACATTTTGGTCTAAAGTTGCAGGTTCCACACCTGTTGTGCCGCTCAGACGACTCCCCCGAGATGAGTGAAAGTTGTGCAGAGTGAGACTCGAGAAGAGAGGAGCCTGCTGTATATACACATAGATAATAACATGGTGTCCTCTGATTTAGTGTTGAAACATAGAGGAGGCTTGAGTAGATGAGGCAAGCACAGCAGCAAGTTTGTTTTTGTAAGTTTAGATAGATTCTGTTTGTCAACTTAATTTTATCTCCATGTCCTGCTCTGACAGAATATAAGCAACTACTTTCGTATGACTATATAATTTAAGGATTGTTTTTATGATTATTAAACAGTTGACGGGAAATAAAGGGAGAGAGAAATGGAGAATGACATCCAACAAAGGCCCCTTGACTAATCTCTACTTTACCTGAGTTATGGGGATCAAATGATAAATAATTAGGGCTGGATATTGTTTGAAATGTTTGAGACCAGTGCTGATACAATATCTGAGTTTCAGTCCCCAAAGTATCAAAAAGATACTTGTTCATTACCTTACTTTCAGTAATATAAATGTGTTTTTGATTTTTTTAAAAAGTCAGATGTTGCTTGACCACAACAAGAAGAACCTTTTCTAAAAAATTGGCAAAATTGTGATTGAAATTAGGAACATTTTTATTTCATACAAGACTACAGCTCTGACATGCAATGCCAGTTTTTGGTGCTTCAAATTTTCTTGATACTCACCGCTACAGACAGATTTCAATCAGGACCATGACAGTAGTGAGGTTTGACACACAACCTTATGCATGGTAAGGGTTTGGCAATAGTTCATTGTGAAGTAGCATCCAGAGCTGCAACTAACAGTTATTTTCTTGGTAGTTGTATAGGTGTTTAAATTGTCAGAAAATAGTGAGAAATGGCTGTTAATATTTCTAAGAGGTGAAGCTGATGTCTTCAAATGTCTTATTTGAGAAGATAAACAACTGAGAAGCTGAAGACAGACAATTTTTAGCATTTCTGCTTGAAAAGTTACTTTAATGATTAGCCGATTATCGAAATAGTTGCAGATTAACTTTTTGTCCATCGATTAATTGACTAATTGTTCCAGCTATTTAAAAATGTTTGATACTAGTTACAGTATAATACCTTGTTTAGGTACCAACATTTCTTGTTTGTTATTGTACCTCACTGTGAGAAATATATAAATACAATTCTCTACAAAACTCCTTTTCTTATTTAAAAAAAAGTTGTCAAATGTTAAAATCTGTCTAAATACAAGCTGTTGTATGAGAATTTGGCCTAAAAATACTTAAAAAATGGATAAATTGTATTAAAATGAGGAACTATCTTATGAAAGATCATGATCGCTTTGGTTTTTGAAATTCAAGCAGAGTTGTATTATAACAATATGATAACGCACAAAGTGATACTGTATCTAAATTAGTCATTTCAAGCAAATTAAACACTAATGAAACTAGTTTTTGACCTTTTTGTTTCACCCGTGTGAAGAGTTGTGTATGATGTACAGTGAAACACAAAATATTTGCACAAATTAAATACATTTAGAACATCTAAATATATTCTTGTTGATATCCTGATTAATTGATTGTAATTTATATAGATTTTAACCACATAGCCCAGCTGCCATGATGACTTTTTTTTAAATAACAGCTGAATTGTGGCACACAGCACAACATCATCTTGCATCGTCATGGCTGTCACATGAATACGTTTGTGTCCCATGAATTAATTAGGTTAGAAAACAGTAATGTCAGTCACTGCCAATATTTAGCAGGCTGATTGTGACATGACAGTGCTGTCAGTTCATCCTCCTCCCCCATATTCTTCTTCCTCCTCCTCCTCCTCCTCCCCTGTGCTCGTCTCCTCTACGTCGTCGTCGTCGTGTTCTTCTTCTCCGAGCAGTGCAGCCACCCATGCTAACCGCTGCTGCTTCTCTGGAAGGTTATCCTGTCCTACTTAGAGTCCCCCGCCTTTTGAAAAGTCAAATATAGGACAGAAAGGGAGGCCCAATTACCCCGTCAGAAAGATGACTGCCGTGAATGGCAGGGTCATTAGCACCGATGGGCTAACATCGTTCATCGAGCACATGGATGTAGAATGAACATATGAGCTGTGTGAAGAGGCAGAAGAAGTGGGACAGCACAGAACATGGATGGTTTACATCTTCATCCGCTGCACTCCATGTTGGTCACTCACAGCTGTGATTTGTCATCCAGTTCGACAGCAGTGATCCCTGATTGCAGTGGGACTAAAACAAGGATGATTTTAGTTTTTATTTTTCAGATTCTATGTAGAAAACATCCATATTTAACATACTTTTGAACAGAGTAAATGCATTGTTTTAACTCAGGTATATAGTGCAGTTTGGTTCTGAATTTTTCATGGCACAGGAAGGTTTACAGTTGTGGAGAGGAGCTGTGGTCTGTACTTGAATTTAAAATCCATTTTCTTCATTTCTGAGGGCTTTAAAAGCATTTTCCACTCAAACCTTTTCAGTAGTCTCTTGACTGAACCCGGGAAAAACCTCCATTTCAAAATTTAGACTGAGAAGCTGTCTGTGTGGAAATTTTTAGGGGGATTTGTTGATGCTGCTTAAAGGTTTCCAAATTGAACACGCTGCACAAATGTAACCTGCTGTGGAGGACACATAAGCATGAGTCACATCAGCTTTTGGCTCAGGCTGGCAAAAATTTGTTTGGGCATCTGTGGTCACCTTTCTCTTTAGTCGTAGAAGGCAGCAGCAGGTGTTTATCTGCTCACCAGCTCCGCATGACGCCTGTTTGACACTAAATTCAACACGCATGGGGTTATCTGTGACTAACAGCATCTTTATAGATGAAAGCGGGTTTCTGAATTAAGTTTGAAATGTTTATCAGCATAGAAAACAAACAGACAAATCAGCATTCTCTGTGAGATCTTCAGAAACCTCCTTTCAGTTCATTTAAGGAAGCACATTGACAATAATGTGGTATTAACAAAATCAGATATCGCAGTGCTCTTTACTCAAAACCTCAGTATCCTTTTGATTAGGACTGTTGCTGTTTCATACAGTATTTGATCTAAACTAGGTGGATGATTTAATTTAAGAAAAAGATAAATCAGTAATGTAGAGTCAAAGACATAACTAGATATTATCATTTAAAAAATCTTTCTTCGATTGAACCTTAAAAAACAAGAAGATACAGAAATACCCAAATATCTTGTCTTTCATAATAGGGCTGCAACTAACAATTATTTTCTCAATTAGTCAATTAGTGTTTGGTCCATAAAATATCAGAAAAATGTGAAAAATGTTGTTTCCCAAAGCCCATCATGATGTCCTCAAATGTCTTGTTTTGCCCACAAGCCAAAGTTATTCCGTTTACTGTCATAGAGGACTAAAAAAGTGAAAATGTTTACTTTTGATCAGCTGGAATCAGAGAATTTAGACATCATTTCTTTAAAAAAAAAAAAGACTCAAAATGATTAATTGAATGTTTATCAAAATAGTTGGCGATTAATTTAGCCTACTAGTTGGCAACTAATTGATTAATCGACTAATCGTTGTTCTTGCAGCTCTGATAGAGGTGAAAATGTTAAAGAAATAAGACAAAGCATATTATTCTTCTGTAATGTCATTTTGATGGATGTGTATGGCAGCTGTAGACAATTTACACATCACCACATTGCACAAGAATCTTGATTTTGATTGGTCGTTGCAAATAAACTGCCTTACGATGATCAGCTGAACCTCGTGGTTTTATGAACTTTTCGTCTTTTTCTTCAGATTTGATCCACTGCACCAACGAGATGAATGTGAACATTCCCCAACTGGCTGACTCGCTGTTTGAGAGAACCACCAACACCAGCTGGGTGGTTGTGTTTAAGTCGCTTATCACCACACACCATCTCATGGTCTATGGCAACGAGGTGAGACACACCACATTTAGATTATCCTCTAACAACACAAGAAACTGGTTAGGAGGCAAATTTACTGCAGATTGTTTGAGCATTAATATATTATTAATTAATACTTTGGTTGTGTTGTGTTTATCTATTTTTTCCCCCTCATGCAGCGTTTCGTCCAGTACTTGGCTTCAAGGAATACACTATTCAACCTCAGTAATTTTTTGGACAAAAGTGGGTTACAAGGTACTCCAGCCTGCAGCCACACCTACTTCGTGCACAATTTAAAAGATTATTTCGTTAGAAATGACGTACGCTGACGTTGCTACTGCCTCTTTTTCCCCCCTAGGTTATGACATGTCCACATTTATCAGGAGGTATAGTCGATATCTCAACGAGAAAGCTGTTTCATACAGACAGGTTGCCTTTGACTTCACGAAAGTTAAGCGAGGGTAAGGACTGAAAGCAGTTTTTGTATTCTACAATATTAAAGCTCCAAATATCCTATTTTGCTTTTTTATATATGTGAAAAAAATGTTTGTCTTGGGCTGCAACAAGATATTTTTTTCATTATCAAGTAATATGTCAAGTATTTTTATGATTAATCAGCTAATGTTTAGGCAGAAAAATGTGAAAAATAAATAGAAAAATACACATCACAATTTCTTCATCAACTTGTTATGTGTTCAAATAACTTTATTGTCAAATTACAATTCAATAAAACAGAGAAAAGCAGCCAATTTTCTCTATTAAAGAAGCTGGAAACAACCAGTAATTGGATTATTCAATGATGAATGACTTAAATGATTGATTGTCAGGCCTTATTTTGTAAAAAAAAAAAAAAAGTTAAAATATTCCAAACCAATCAAATGTCAGGCTGCAATTTCAGTGATTTTTTTTAAGGTTTAACCTGAAAAGAAAATCAATCAACGCGTGGAGCAGGAGTCAGTCTGTTATCATTTTTCAGGAGCTACACCGCCTGCTTATTATCCTCTCTCCGTCCCCTCTCATCCATCTTTCTCCTCTCCTCCTCTGACTCTCTCCATGTGTCCACGCAGAGTGGATGGCGTAATGAGGACCATGAATACAGAGAAGCTGCTCAAGACCATCCCCATCATTCAGAACCAGATGGATGCCCTCCTCGATTTCAATGTGAGTTTGAGGTGAAGCCTCCTGCAGCTCTGCCGCTCGTGTAGTAAAAAGCGGCAAGGAGGCTGCCGCAAGCTGACAATAACGGGAGATGCATCGTCGTAGTCCGCCTACCTTGTTTTTGTACGTCATCAAATTGAAGATAAATGTCGAGCTTGTGTGCTAACTTGGCTGATTGCTTTCCCTCAGGTCAATGCCAACGAGCTGACTAATGGAGTCATCAACGCAGCCTTCATGCTCCTCTTCAAAGACTCTATCAGGCTCTTTGCTGCTTATAACGAAGGCATTATCAACTTGCTTGGTGAGACCTTCATGGAACTCTTTCACTTTCAACCTTCTCTTTGTTTTTGTGCCTTTTATATATTTTATGTGGTTGGTCATTCAAAATGTAATAAATACATTTATTTGTCACTAAACAGAGAAATACTTTGACATGAAGAAGACCCAGTGTAAAGAAGGTCTGGACATTTACAAAAAGTTTCTCACCCGAATGACCCGGATATCAGAGTTCCTCAAAGTAGCAGAGGTAAAAAACACTAAATATTTATCTTTCTCTCTAGTCAGCAGTGAAATTCTCTTTTGTATTGAAAAGATTGTATCTTATTTCTCTCACTTCTCATCTAACAGCAGGTGGGCATCGATCGAGGAGACATTCCAGACCTTTCTCAGGTAAGCACCGACACTCGAAAGCGATCAGGAAACACAGGCTATCAGCTCTCAGTAGCTTTTCCTTCTTTCTTTCTCTTATTTCCAGCTCTAATTGCTCTTTTCTTCCATTAGCATTGTTTTTTGCCGTTTTTCCACCGCATATTACGGCCCGACTCGACTTGACTCTACTTGCTTGGAGCTGTTCTTTTTTGGGGTTAAAGTTGTAGATAGTACCTGGTACCTGGTACTTTTTTTGGTATTACCTCCGTCGAGGTTCCAAGCGAGCTGAACCGATACTAAAAGGTGACTTTTAGTAACACTGCACACCGCTGATTGGTCAGAGTGAATCGTCACTAGAATCATCACTTGCGCGACACGGGACATCCTGCACAAACCCGCCATTTTTAAATAGCCAAGCTACCACAGCGGCTACAAAATTTGTCTCCTTGCTGTAAAAACAGCCACACACCGAGAGTGGAGAACACCGTCCCTTATTGATATCCTCCAATGTTCCTATGTGTGTTGCGGTGAATATGACGTCACTTTGGCAACCAGCTACATCGAGGGGTTACTATCTGCATCGGAAAACGAAATCCAGAAGAGGAGAGTCAAGTCGAGCCGGTACCATGTAGCGGAAACACGGCTTTAGTCCAACTACAGTATACGACACCCGACACAAATGTTCCTTCAAATGAGACACTTTGCATGATTTCCTTATAGAGTGCATGTTGCCATAGGAGGTGGTCTTTTCCTGTTTCTTGTTCTTGTCCTTCTTCCTTTCTTCTTCTTCTTCTCTTGCTCCTTCTTCTTCTTCTTCTTCTTCTTCTTCTTCTCACCTACTTCTTCTACAGTAAATAAAGGTGTCAAGTCCACACTAAGAGTTTTAAAAGTGTGATTGCAGTACACTCACAGTACATCTGCACACAGTGACAGCTCAAAGCACATACTGTTGTGCTGGACTGTGGGCACCAGTATTCAACAAGTATTTTACCCCAGAGACCTGCAGCAAAAATGCACCCCCCCCCTCTGACTGTCACCACCTTTATATTCTGTATTTTCCCCCTTATCTTTCCACTTTAGTTCACAGTTTGTGTAAGTACTATCATTTCACTCTTCTTGTATGTCCGTGACTTGCTTCAGTGTTGTCTTTTTGCATGCCTCTGCTCTGACTCTTGTCTCCTACATCGTGGTGAAAAACAGTTGAAGGAAAAAACACTCTCTGTGGTAAATTCTGTTTCACTTTTGTCACGTTGAGGTGTAAACCGGTGTAGATTTTATGTGAAAATGGCTGCCCCGTTGTGCTTAGACACGGCCCGGTTCAACAACAGCCCAGGTTGTTGAAAGTGCTGCTGTCCGTCATCCCACACAGATGTTATTCTCATCCTAAGTAGCTTTTTGGCTGGAATGCAGTCATTGATCAGTGGTGGGTAACTAATAGTCCAAAATTGGTAGATAACCTGCAGATATGGAGCGAAATTAAACCTCCCAATCATATATATGAATCGGCTGTAGGTTTAAGAGTGTGGTGTATTTTGTGGTGTATAGTGTTTTCGTTTCTAGCTTGGTTGCCCACCACTGTCCTTTATGGTCTTGTTATCCATTCAGACTTCATTTTCTGTGTCTCCGCAACATGCTGACTGTGTGCTTTCTGTCACGACAGGCTCCCAGTAGCCTTCTTGAAGCTCTGGAGCAGCACTTGGCCTCTTTAGAGGGCAAGAAAGTCAAAGACTCCACTGCAGCCAGCAGGTACGTTAATCCTCCCGTCGCTATTTTACGCTTGAATCTCATGTAATTCCTCTTATATTGTCCCTGAGTCTCAGAGCCTGCATTTCCTTCTGTCTTCTTGCTGGAAGATATGAAGCATTATTAAATAAGTAATAGCTTTATCTGTGTTGCATTCAGTGTGAATTTGTATCTTTCCTGCAGGGCCAGCACTCTGTCAAACGCAGTGTCGTCGCTGGCAAGCACGGGGATGTCTTTCACTAAAGTCGATGAGCGGGAGAAGCAAGCAGCTCTGGAAGAGGAACAGGCCCGACTCAAAGCTCTGAAGGTGGCTTTGCTATTTGGAAAAAAACAATCTTAGGTTTACTTTAACACACGCTGAAAAAAGATTTTTGCAGTGTCAATTTTGCTTGTATGTTTGAACTGGACTCCCTTAATTTGCTCAGGAACAGAGGCTCAAGGAGCTCTCCAAAAGGCCCTCCTTCGCTACCACTGATACATCACCAATCTCCACCACCGGGGGCACTATCAGCACAGCGCCAGCCATCGACCTCTTCTCTACACCCAGCTGCTCTAATGGGTACTGGCTTGATTTACAGAACAATATAAAACACGTTTAGTTTTTAAAATCTTACAGATGTTTAACTGCATTTTTCAGTCGCTTTGGAGCTGAAACTTCAGACTATTCAGTTAATTGAATAGTCAATCAACAAAAAATTAACCGGCAACTATTTAGATAATCAAGTAATCATTATATAAAGCAAAAATGCCAAATATTCTCCTATTTTAGCTCTTTAAATGTGACAGTTTGTTGCTTTTCTGCATCATAAATGATTCATATTTTTCGGATTTTGGAGTAATGGTCGGATAAAACAAGAAATTTTAGGGCTGCAGCTAACTATAATTTTCATTATCAATTAAGCTGCCCATTATTTTCTTGATTAATCGATTAACTGCCTTGTCTGTTATATTTTCAGCTAGAATTTCTTAGACAGACAATGGTGATGTCTTCAAACGTCTTGTTTTGTCTGATCAACAGTCCAAAGAAATTCAGTTTACCATCATGTACGACACAGAAAAGCTTCAAATCGCTTCAAATTGATTGATTTTCTCTTGATCGACTAATCGTTGCTGTTGATATTTTATATATCAACAATTAATCGAGAAAATGACTTTATAGATATTTCCCCAAAATTCAGACTGACATATTTGGTATCTTTGGAAACGTTATGATTTCTACTAGAATGTAAAACAAAGTTCAATGGTTTTTAACAATTTTTGGTTTATAATGTTTTGGAGTTTCCTTAAGTCCTTTTTAAAGTGTTTATAAATAATAAATACATTTACGGGTTGATTAACATATTGGTAAGGAGAATATGTAGGTTTAAAACGATGCTTCTTCTCTGTCTGCAGTGCCGTGAAGATGGAGAGCGACCTCTTCGACCTGCAGTCAACTTTCCAGCCGTCCATGCAGTCCGGCTCAACAGGGCTTCCAGTGGCGACAGCGTGGGCAGGTAAAGAACCAACATCTGTATTTCTGGACTTTGGTGACCTGTTCTGCATGCTCTCTTTTCTTTAGTTGTCTGAACTCTGATGCCCACCTCTTCCTCTCCACTCTTTTTTCTGTCTCTCTCTTTTCCTCTGCCTGCCTAGATCCTTTCACCTCTGCTGAAGCTGGAGATGATTCCATGCCAAACCTTAACCCTTTCCTCTCAAAACTCGTTGTCGATGCCACTCACTTACCTGTCGTGTCTTCAGACGGTGTTAGCTTTCCCTCTAGGACATCTGGTCATGAAATGTTTGGTGGTAACGACTCATTTTTTTGTTTCTCCTCAAAAAAGTCTTGTCTTGCTCTTCTTGCTCATTTCTCTGTATAAGCATGACTAGCTGGCATGTTTACTGTGCTGCTGTAGTTTAAATGTTGATTAGCTGTCTAAGGTGTAAAGTCTCTTTCTTCTCTTGTCTTGTCTGTACAGTGCGCCTCATTGCAGTCCATACCAAGCTCAAATTATGTTGTTTTTTAGTGAAAACGCCTCTTTAGTTCTCTTAATTACCAAACCAGAACCCTCCATGTCCCCCCTATAGAGGCCATACGCCCATTTGCTTCACAGTTAACTTTCATCCCCTCTTTTGATAAGCAGTTTGGTTCTGTGTTGTAACAATGCCGTAGAGCTTTTAAGTTGAAACCTGTTCTTCTTTTACCAACACTATTTTTGATTCTCCAGATCGTTACAATCCCTTTATTGACACAAACTCATCCGTTTCAACCAATTACAAACGTACAGTGCGGATAGAACACTCCATCTCAGGTACTATGATGGCTCACCATCCCAGCCTATGTTTCCTGAGCCCTGGAAAACATAGGATCCTATGCAATACCCCAAGGGCCCTTTTTTTTAAATTTATGGTAGTAATATTGATGCATATTGATGCATATTAGAGG
The DNA here is from genome assembly GCF_910596095.1 of Thunnus maccoyii. NCBI lineage: Eukaryota > Metazoa > Chordata > Actinopteri > Scombriformes > Scombridae > Thunnus > Thunnus maccoyii. The sequence goes on from NC_056538.1 coordinate 22,215,238, forward strand.
AATAGTTTGACATTTTGGGAAACAGGCTTATCTGCTTTCTTGCCAAGAGTTTGATGATGATTGATTCAGCTGTTGTGTTTGTAACGGTAAATATGAAGCTACAGCTAGCCGCTGGTTAGCTTAGCTTAGCTTAAAGACTGGAAACAGGGGGAAACAACTACCTTGGCTCTGTCCAAAGGTAACAACATCTACCTACCAGCACCTCTAAAGCTCACTAATTAACATGTTACATCTTGTTTGTTCAATCTGTTAAAAAACTTGCGTATAAAAACAACTTAGAGGAGTAATGTACCGGATTATTTCATCCAGTGGAGACGTTACTGGTCCCAACCACATAATAATCCGGCACATAACCCCTCGTAACATCGCAAAGTATTGTTTTTACTCTTCAGCTGTTGGTAGGTAGAATGTTTTTACCTTTGTACAGAACAAAGCTAGCTATTTCCCCCTGTCTTTATGCTATGCTAAGCTAACTGTCCACTGGCGGTTGCTTTGTATTAGAGCTGCAACGATTAGACAATTAATCGTTTAGTCAATCACCAAAAATGAATGGACAACTATTTTGATCATTGAATAATTGTCGTCTTTTAAGCAAATATGCCAAAATGTGTTCTTGTTTCAGCTGCTCAGATGTGATGATTTATTGCTTTTCTTTGTCATTTATTATCGTAAATTGATTATCTTTGGGTTTTGGGCTGTAGGTCAGACAAAATAAGACACTTAAAAACTTCTAAACTAAACTAAAAACAGGCATTTTTCCTTATTCTCAGACATTTTATATACAAAAAGATTTATCGACAAAATAATCTTGATTGATAGTGACAATATTCGTTAGTTGCAGCCCTACCTTGAATTTATCATACAGACATGAGAGCGGTATTGATCTTCTCATAATGTCGAACTTTTCCTTTAATCCCTTCTTCTTGGTTACTACAATACTATTCTGCAATATTTTATCCTTCTACAAAGTCTTAAATTTGACTTAAAACACGCAGAGTTAAGCACTATGTAAGTGTTATACATGTTAGCATATCTTTTCTTCCTGTCTGTATTTCTGTCATTTCCCACCTGTCTCTCTGGCCTGGCCCTGAAACGCCTTTTCCTTTTGCTCTCTCTCTTCCTGTATTTTCTCTTTGTCTTCCTGCTTCCTGTGGCGTGTCAGACTCCTTCTGTGGTCCAGTGTCCATTGCCCAGCACCTCCCACAACAGGCTCCCTACCCCACTGAGCCCTCTACTGTAGCAGGTCTATTCAGAGGTAGAGTACTGAAGGCTCTCTCTAGCACATTCAGCAGTAGATCATTGCTAGTTTTATATCCTTTAGAGAAAGCTGCGGTCTTCCGCTCTCCATTCAGGTATCCAGTGATTGATATATGATCACTGCACTTTCATGGGTCAGTGTAGAAACCAAAAAGTCCAAGCAGCGCCCTATTTTAATAAGAAATAAGTTCCTGTAACTGCAGCCTCTTTTTCATCTCTTTCTGAAGGATACTCAACGCCACAGGCCCCTCCACAGCAGTCAGCAGGGGGACTCCAAGTGGACTTTGAGTCAGTTTTTGGAACCAAAGCTACAGGCAGCAACAGCCTCAATTCTGACGGTGAGGATGAAACGCTTTTGCATTTACGTGTAGGTGAATGTGCAATACCTGTGCAATAGGTCTCTGTGGTTTAGTGAGGTGGACGTGCTTAATTGTTGTTTTGCACATGATGAATCAAACGCCGGTCTTGCGCGGAGCCCTCGGCACAAAATTAAATCAAACAAATGTCACTCAGCTGAGAAAGGGGAGTCATGCAGAAAACAAGTCAAACATGAAAAGTTGGAGGGACTGAAAGACATTCTTAGGATGGTCCACTACCCATTATGCTTCTTTTTCCAAAGACAAACACGATAGGTCACCAGTAGCTACGGCAGATTGAAAAATACCAGGAAATCATATTAGTCGCACACTAAGTATATTGTTTGTTTCAGAGAACAATATTTAGTCCTGACGTCAGATATAGTTGAAACACCTGCAGCAGAGGGCCCTACAGTGTCTTGTAAATTCTCCAGAGTCACCAGTACATTGAGAACAGACTGTTGTCTCGTCTGTACTATTTTTACCACACGCTGTCAGTATCTGCAAGCAGCCCAAAGAACAGAACGTCATTATATCTTTTTCTCTGACGGGCTAAAAAATGTACCTCAAATCATATTTACATTGCAAAATTGTCTCCATGATTTCTTTTAAAAAAGTCCCAAGCGCTTGCACCATAGCTCTCTGAACATTTAATAACATTTTGACAACATTTAATACTTTTTTAAAACACAACATATCAGACTGTTGGAGATATGACGATTAAGTCCTGGGTTTATTTCCATCTTTGTAAAACTAAAGTGACAAAATACACAATACTTTAAAAAAAAAAATTAAGGTTTGTAACCTTGTATTTACAAACAGGTTCATTATGTGTTCTGAGTCAGTCCTTTGTATATCTTGTTAGATATTGCTGGGGGCATCCTGAAACCGACTCTCGCCGGATCCAACCTGCCGTCCAGTCAGCAGCCAGAGAAGCTGGTGTCAGATGACCTTGACTCCTCTCTGGCCAACCTTGTCGGCAGTAAGTATGACGCTTCCCACTAATTAAAACCGCACTAATTAAAGCTTATAAAGCACAAAATATTTGCAGGCAGACATCTAACATCCAATTTTCTTTTTCAGACCTCGGCATTGGAAACGGCACGATGAAAAAGTAAGTGACGCGTCCGTGTCTTTGAGCGGCCGCTCCGCTGTACAGAAACAGCAGCAGCTCTGTGCTCTCAGGGCAGTTACAAGCTGGTGCTAACATCAGCTGTCTTAATCTACAGTGACATCCACTGGAGTCAGCCGGGGGAGAAGAGGATGACCGGCGGCACCAACTGGCAGCCGAAGGCGGCGCCGACCACGACCTGGAACCCCGTCTCCATGGTGACACACACAGACTTTCTACTGTAGTGCTCGCGCTGTCTGCCTCTGCAGTGTTGCTGCTTTCTCTCTGTGCTCATCTTTTACTTCCAGATAACTGCTGTGATGTTTATTGTTTCCTGTTGTAAATTTTTTGCCTTTCTGCGTCTCCACAGGCACCATCAATCATGGCCTTCCCTGCCACCACACCCACGGGCATGATGGGATACGGCATGGTCAGTATTACTGTACTGCAAACATACAAAATGTGTAGATGTAGCATTTTAGCACAATCAATTTACCTTCTGCTCTGCGCATATTTGTGTTAAAGTCAAAAAATGAATCAGACACTCTGAATGTTGTCGAAGCAGTTCATGTTAGGTAAAAGCCTTTTATGTTTTACCTGCTCATTATCATTTAGAGGTAATTAAATGCACTTAAACTGGGTCAAGTGAGCTGCTGTGTTACTGTGAATATTTTTCTTAGTTTTATGAATAAAGTGAAGGCTGGAGAATTGTAAATAGTTTATATTTTAAGTGTGCTCAGTTAATAAATATTCAATTTTACTATTAGGCACAAGGTTTTTATTGATTTTTTTTTTTTTTTTGGTTATAAAATAAACTTTTTTATAACCCATATTTTGACTGTAAAACAGCAGAGGCTACAGCATTTATTTAACCCTGGTCTGGTGTTGCATATGTGGATTGTCATCTTGCTGACTCACTCTTGACAGTATAACATCGTAACAGTCCCTTATAATGCTTAAATTATGTTGGATTAAAGCCACTCTGTGTAGAATTTGACAGTTTTTGAGTTTGATGCCCCCATTGCTGAGACCACAGTTAGAGCAGACTAGTCAATCAATCAATAAATCAATCGGAAGAAAATGAATCTGCTCACTGCTTCCAACTTCTCAAATGTGAATATTTTTAGTGACAAAACAAGCAATTTAAATGTCAACTTAGGCTCTGATAAATTATGAAACTGACTCATTTAGCTGTTTTATTATTACAATATAATATTATTCATTTTACAGACCAAACAATTAATGAGAAATTGAGAAAATAATCAGCAGATTAACCCATAATGAAAATAGACCTTAGTTACAGCCGTGTTATTGAACGTCTCTCACCTCTGTGCAACACACTGCAGCCTCCACAAATGGGCTCCATGGGGATGATGAATCCACCCACCATGATGTACACCCAGCCTGTGATGAGGCCACCCAACCCCTTTGGCTCTGTGTCTAGTGCTCAGGTGGGTGCGCAGCAGTCTGACCACTGCACCGAGCTGATGCACGATAAAGTCAGTATCTATTTTCACAGTTATTAGGTTGAGTAAATAGGTGTATCCGTTGTGCTGTGACGTGTATCATAGTTAGTCACTGTGTAAGCTTTGTTGTCAATGTGAATACTGTGATGATGACAGTTTTAACAATGAACCTTTCACTCTGTCGAGCAGAAAGGGACAAAACTGTGAATCATCTCCCTTGTTTTTCCCCAACAACTCCTTTTATTAACCCTTCTTTCATACATCACAGCTTCTCCAAACTAATCTCATCCCTCCTTCAGTCTCTGTACTGACTCTCTGACTTCTCCTCTGGTCCTCCTACTTCCTGTATTTCTTCCTGTAATAGCCCTCCGCAGCCTCTAGTCCTTCCAGCCAGAGTCCTCTCCGAGCCCCTGGACAGGACCCGTTTGCACACCTCTCTCTCAAGGATTTCTTGTAGAGCATCTCTTTAGGTACAGCATGCTCTTTGCTTGCGGATGCACCCGCGTGCATCACATGCCCAGTGTTAATACCCTTTTGTATCTTTTTTTATCTTGTACCATTAGCATACTTCTTCATCTCCATCTGATTAGATGCTACATGTGTTTTTCTCATTTATTCTGTTTTATCTTGAACTTTGTTGCTTGTTTTTGAAGGATTTATTATATCTTTAATGTAGCCAAACACATTCTGACCCTTTGTTCTTTCACTGTCATCACATATTGGTCAAACCTGTTTTCTCTCAACCTTCTAGCCATTGATGAATTGATCGTTCACTAAACCTCATCCCCCTTAGTTGCTGTTGCCACGTTTGTCACAGAGCAAATGTAGTAATATGACATTAGCAATTTTTGCAACAACGGGTGATTTCACACAGTGGGACTAAAGAAGACTTCTCATTTCTAACCGCTGACAGTCGATTTTACCGACTAACATCAAAACCGATTTTATTAGCAAATGCTAGCAAATTAAGCTAACATTAGCAGACTTTTTAATGTTAGCAGCTGATTTGTTTTAAAACAAGAAAAAAAGCATGTCTTAGATACTTTATGCGCTTGATGGTTTTCATCATCATGCAAAAAGACTGAGGCTCAAACGAATAGAGCTGCTAACGTTATCCTAAATCTGAATGTTCCACACTGTGGGGAAAATACTACACAGTGGATAGGTTTGTCATGTTTCCCCACAAGCTGATGAAGTTTTCTTGAAAAGTATGAAAAACCAAAGTTTCCTCAGAAAAAGCCTTCCAATGTATTACAAACAAGGGATTTGAGGTTGTATCTTGAGCTTTTGTTAACAGTGATCAATGTTTTTCACCATTTTTTATAGATTAATAGACTAATCAATTAATTGAGAAAAAAAATGAACAGGTAAATCTATAATGAAAATAATCATAAGTTGCAGCCCTAGCAGAAACCATGTCAATTACTACTGTAGGTAGTAAACTAGTTTACCAGATTATGCTATCTCTTGCTGCTCACATTAAAGCAGATAAACACACTGCTTTATCTGTTCCTTAAAGTTTTGCTCTTGTCTTATTTATTTCAGAAAGTCTAAAAAATAAAAAGATACCAGCATGACAGCATGTATAGAAAAAGGGGTTTAGTGAACGGTCGCAAATTGACACATTGATTATTTCTATTCACGTTAGTCTTTCACTAATATCGTCTGTTGCCTCTCTTGCAGATGCAGTTCATGTAATTTTGAAGGAAGTGTCTCTCGGAAGATGAAGCACTTAGCAGCAAAGCTTTGTCCTCGTTGCAGTCTTAACTCTTCAGAGAAACATTCACACACCCTCCAAATACAGACATGTCAAGAACACAACGGTGCAGCGACTGTCAGAAACCATGGTAACCATGTCCAAAATGACGTTTGGCGATAGCTCACACCCATTATTCTGTAACTTGTCCGAGACGTCGAGTGATGCTGCTGTCTAACCCCCTTAAGAGGATTCCTTATCCATTTTACAGTGTAATCTGTAAAGCTAGTTATGGGTGCTGAGAAACTTTGATGTTATGTATTTGGAAATACTGTGGTTGGATGTAAAGGCTTGATGTTCAGTGGGGAGGGGGGTGGAAGAAAAAGGAGAGCGGTCCTTCCCTTTCTTGATCCAGTCATCTGTCATCCATTCCCTACAGTTATTTAACTGTCACTAAGTAGTGATGCTAATGACGTTTACACCTGTTTAGTTTTTGTCTTTTTTACCGTGTTTACAGTAGACATTCCTTGTGTGTTGTTTGTATTTATTTATGATTATTGGTTTAAGATTGGGGGGGAAAAATATTGTAAAATCTACAGTACATTGAACACCTGTGGGAGTGCTTCAGCGTTAAACAAGGATCTCAGACTATCATTAAGAGGTAGAGTGAAAAATAGCTATTATATAAATTACACCTATTAAGCGGAATGATAGAGCACTAAATATTCTCCGAGTTTTGTGTTAAGAAAATTTTTTACTAGATGAAAGATTTCACAATCTCCATTGTACTTAAAGTGCAGGGGTTAGAGTATGGTCAGTTAACAGTATATAGTCGATTCTGTGCCTAGGGTTTTTGCAATGGAACAGTTTCCTGTCTAGTTGAAAAACACTTCATCCACGATTCTGAAGCGTCGCACTCGGTGGTGGGCTCCATTTGCTTTAAGCTTGGCATGCCATTGACTCACTGACCGTATTCAAGGCTGCCTTTACTCTGAATGTGAAAGAGTTGTCTTCATGTTGCACACATCTTTCCACACTACAGTTCCTCAGCGGGAGTGGAGGGGAGGGGGGTTGGGGGAGGGGTGTCCGCTTGCTTGGTTAGCTGTCGCTACGCTAATGGAGGGGGGGGAAGGGGGTCACAGATTTGATGTAAATTAATTGTATAAAAGATCCAGAGGACCAGGGTGGAGTGGAGGAGCACTGTTGATCGGTGCTCTGTGTATATAAAAACTGACTGTTCTTTGAGTGCAAAGGTGAAAGATGTATGAAATATGAAAGCAATTCAATCAAATTTGACTCTACCTAAGTTTGATTCAGGATATTTTCTGCGTTTGTCTCCGCAGATATTTTCTTTATGTAATTAGAACGTGTAGCAGACAATGACTGAAGTCTTTTCTTTCTTTTACAAATAAAGAGCAGCTTCCACAAACTGTTTCTTGTCCAAGTGAATGGTAAAAGTATAAGGGAGCCTTTCTTTGTGTTGAATTTGACACCAGTGTGGCATACAGTTAACAGGCAATGATATGACACAGTTTGAACCTAAACATACTTTTTTGTTGTTTCTATAAATGAGTCAGGTGTGCTACCTGTCTGGTCAATAGGCTGTTGAGATTCAATGAAGTTTATACAACACACTAGAGCTGCAATGATTAGTTGAACGGCAGCTATTTTGATAATCATTTAATCATTTCTTGATGAAAAATGCCAAACATTTGCTGGCAGCTTCTCAAATGTGAGAATTTGAAGCTTTTTTTGTGTAATCAATGATAGTAAACTGAATATATTTGGATCATATTTGGAGTGTTGATCAGACAAAACATTTGAAGACATCAGCTTGGACTCTAAGAAATCAAACCGGATATTTTCCACTATTTTCTGATGTTTTATAGACAAAATAATTGAGAAAATAATGCTGATGAATCGATTATCAAAAGATAATTATTACAGCTCTACACCATGCAGTATTTTCACCCAGGCGAGACAGTAGACAATTACTGAATAAAAATGAATAATTAAATGTGTCTGGGGGAGGGAACGCCCGATGGCTCCTGAGATAAATCTGTCTTGGGAGCCACCTGTTCATTGTGTGTAGTATTCTTGGAATAATGCATTGTTCCTGATTTGTTGTGTAGTATCTTAATTAATTATAAAGTAATTTAGGAATATGTACTTTAAGTCCAAATATCTTGAATAATGTCAGCTGGTATTAATGCTTTAGTGGTGCATGTTGTTGCCATGTTCCCAGATGAAGTAACTTCTATATTCAGCACATTTACTGTGTGTTCTGACTTTTCTCTCAGGGTCTCATATGGATATTGCCTTATTTTGAGGGCTCACAAGCTAAAATGTTAGAAACCACTTATTTAGTACATTAATATCATGTTTTTTAACCACATACATAACTGTTAAAACCATCCGCCAGCATAAATAAAAGTTTACCCACCCAAAAGATAAACACTCATCTAAACAGAAATTTAAGATGAGATAACACTTTATTGGTCCCTCAGGGGAAACTAGATGTTACAGCAGCACAAGAGGAAAGAGGCCATGTAGGTTAATAGAGCAAGTAAAGGAATAAAAATGGAGAAAATTAGTCACAAATCCAAATGAAACCTTTATACAGATACTAAAAAGTAAGTAAAACGATATGTAAGTAGGGAACAAAGTCTACAACAAATTGAAATATGTAAGAAACTATATACAGTATTGTATATAAGGTATACATATTGTATATAAGGGTGCCTAATAATGAGGTATAAGTGCAAGACTGACTACCAGCATAGTGCAGTTCCTCATATTGCTGATAAATGTAACGAAGTGGAATGATATAATACAACAACACGATAGGCATACAACAATATAGGATATTATACAGTAATAAATACATACATAAATTGTGTCATATTTTAGAAAAATGACATGTAGTGCAGTAAATAAAGTGACAAGCACTAGTTAAAGCAACATAAGCGAAGCATGAATATACTGTACATATAGGATTATAATGAGATAGTCTAATAATAACAAGGATGTGGGATGATAGAAATACACAATGTTAAATAGGAATTATATATATAGCCTAATAGGGTGACATGTATTGCAGTAAGTAGTGTTATAGTTCTGTTTTCCAGCTGTTTATTTCTCCTCTCTCTGCTCTGATCCACAACAAACCAGCAGGGAATCAGGTGTAAATGGAAATCAGAGTCACAGTGTGAATACAGTCTATCTACTCTAAACACTTTTAAGGCCTTTAAACTGTAGTACAGATGGGAAAATAGCACTATATTGTGGTCATGTAATGGCTGTTTGAAATACACCTTAGGTCCTCCTGGATTATTGCCTGCAGGGGATGTTCACACCCTTTTGTCAAACAGATATGTGGAAAGTGAGGACACCTGCTGGACGTTGCCTGCTATTACAGCACAGATGGCTCAACACGCCCTGACAGATTTACCTCAATTTGATATAATTCATACATTTAATCTGGCATCAGAGGCTCATACACCTGCCTCAAATCAAGAGATGCATTATAAGAGAGAAAACAGCCTTCAAAGTGCTCATCTGGCTGTTCATGTCAGGTCCTTCCCATCCTCATAGTCTGAGTCCGCCCTCCTCCTCTCAGCTCCTGTCCGAGGAGTCCAGCAGCAGCAGCAGCAGCAGCAGACCGGTGGAGGAGGTAAAAACTTTTCTTTCACCTTGTGTATTTTTCTTTAACCGACACAGCAAGACGGAAGTTACAGTTTGAGACGAGCCTGCAGGTGTCCTGTGAGTGTTCAGGTAGGCGACGTTTTATATACTTGTGGTGAGAAAGTAAGTGGTACCTACAGGTAAAAGAAAGTTATCTCAGCTATTGACAGGAAGGTACTGGCACTAAAGGTAAGCTTATGTCACTCTTATTTAAGTTAATTGGTATTAGAGTGTATTCATAAACAGGGGTATAAAAACTAGGTAGCTTTGGATCACAAATATCCCAGAAAATGCCATCAGTCACATGATTTAACTATTTCTATCCCTAACTTTTGACAATTCATTGTTAGAGCTCCATTCAGCTGTAAAGACTACTCTTAACTACTCTTATGATTTAAGATACATATTTGAAATAGTGAAACTCTGTACAGTGGGCTTCCTCTAAAGCCAAACCTAACTGTGGGTGACATGATTATCAAATAAATTAAATTGAGTTTGTTAAACAGACAAAAAAAAAACCTTACAAGCAGGAGAACATCTCTTGTCATGTGTCCTCAAGCTTGTTCACTTTTGTCTCAGATTCTGCAGCTGCGCAAAGACATACACAGATTTTTACTCTAAATATAAAGTCAAAAGATGTTTTTAAAGGAAAAAACTAAACGCTTTACTTCCTCTGCTGAGCTGTCTTATTTGGAAGTCAGAGTTGACGCTTTTACCTGCTGTGTCAACAACCAGTTCCCTGAATAAATATGTTTTAGGAGCACACAAAATACTTTTCAATACTTGACAGTAGGGCTGGGCGATATGGACAAAATCAAACATCACGATATTTGTGCCCAAATACCTTGATATTGATATTGCAACAATATTGTAGATGACTATTGGTGCTTTCACAAAACATTTTGAGATTTTTGATCAATAATCATCAGTAGTGTGGATATAATGACTAAAGCTGAAATTGTACCTTCTGTGTCCACAAGTATGTGAGGGTCCATGTGATGTAACTTTTGTCATTATAGGTTGTACGCATAGGCTCTGTGCGGACATCCGCGTACTTCCAATTTGTTTTGACCACACAACACTGTCTTCCTGTAGATGCCAATCTACTGTACATGTGTGGAACATGTTCTCCAAGCAGACTCCAGAAAGTAGTATAAACAGAGCTATTACGCATCTGTGGTGTCCACAGTAGTATATTTGTAGCTTAAGTGGGTAAAGGCAAATAATAGAACAGCTAGAACAGTCTGCAAATTACATCACTTTACTGTAAAGTTGCCTTCAAAACCAGGAAAAGACAACACTTATGTCATATCACGATATTACGATATCCAAAATCTAAGATGATATCTAGTCTCATATCACAATATCGATATAATATTGATATATTGTCCAGCCCTGTTTGAAGGAAGATAATCGTGACTTTATAATCATAACTGGGTGGAATTGTTGGCACTGCTTCAAGTATTGCAGATGTTACTTCTTAAGATGAATCTACTGGGTGCCAAAGCATTCATTATCTATAATCAGGAGCATGTTGTGTTGGAGTCACTGCTTTTTAAAAAAAAAAAATCATTTTAGAAAATTAATGGTACAACTCAACAAACAACAACAAGGATGTTCCTCTAAAGCTTTACAGACACTTAAAGGAAGGCGTAGTCATAAAATATGGGAGCAGTGAGCAAGAATGGTTAAGGATGTGAGGGTGTGAATGTGTTGCCACGTGATTTGTCTTACAGTGACAGAACCAGCCGGTGGTTGCTCCCCACTGCCAAGCGTTTCCACACCTGCCCGCTGAGAGAAGCAGGAGGAGACACCATGATTGACCTGAGCCATCTAACGGAGGAGGAGCAGGGGGTGATAATGACGGTGCTGAGGAGGGACGCCGAGCTGAAGAAGGCCGAGGAGGAGAGAATCAGGTAGACATATCTTACATCCGTCAGTCCTGTTTTAGCGAAAAAACAAAGCATGACATCCTAGAACAATATTTGTGGCGCTGTTGTGGAGATTTTCATGCTTCAAACTGTACAGTATTCAACGTGGGTTACTTTACATGAGCCAAAAATGTTTGGCAACATTTAAATTAATGCCGTGTCATTGAGCTAATGTAATTTTAATGATTCAATAAGTGCTCCCCAGTCCTTTCCATCGCCTGTTTTGTGAGAGGAGGCCTTTGTGGGACAGTAGACACACTGGTAAAAATGATGATACGTGTCTCGCCGTAATAGAATAACACAATAACAGCTCGGCCGGATACAGACACTGCCTCAATCGCTGAGAAGCCTCAATGTGAGATGAGCAATTAGATTACAGCCAAGTTGAAGTCCACACGTGGGAGAGGATCATGCTGGTCTGACAGGACAAGAAAAGAAACCCCCAGAGGCACAATCATAAGAGACGCCTCACCTGTGAAGAGCCTGATGACCGCTCAGTTTAATTTCGCAAAATTGGATCCCGATACTGCCTCTCTAGAGCTTGGAATAAAGATAAAATGAAAATCAGCTGCCCCTAAGGTCTCCATTGAAGCAATGGGAGGTGTCATACATTCCTCACAGTGTATGTTCAGGGCACGTTAAGACAAACAAGTGCCTTCGTATCTTTTCTGACCTCTCCCATGCGCCGAAACAAAAGGATAAACGTCTTCATCCCCCATGGAGTCGTAATGCAACAGTGCATGTCAGCTGCAACAAAAAAATGAATGTACCCTCTTTGAAGATGCGCTACACTTCATTTTCAAAAGTCAAGAATGCCATGAGACAATGTGCTTTTCATTGTGAGTTTAATGGAATTGGTCGGCCAACTTTTTTATTGGCAGGAGGCTGAATGCTCGCTGTGTCTCGAGTAGTCTGGTGTAAAAGGATTAAGCCAACAGCCTGTAATAATGTGCTACCCCTTTTTTCACATGACCGCTGTGGAGGAAAGATGAGTTGGGCTGGTCATTTTAAGGCGAGGGGATTTTTTTTTTTCTCTCTTTAATTCAATTTTAACTAGATGTTTTGCAAATTCTTTCCTTTTAGATAGACCATGTGCACTGTTATATAAAACTCATAATGAAGCAGTGAAAAGTAGCAATAAAAAAATATATGATGTACTGAAGATAAACAATTTTCAGTTCATTAAGTAGCTCAACAGGGAAACACTGTCCATTGAGACCCAGAGGGAATTTTTCAATTTCACTGAAACCTCATATTATCTTCAAATGAACTTTTAAAGACCTTTTTGCTCAAAACGAGGACGGGATTTTGTCTCCCATCACCAACATTGTAAGCATGTTTGGAGGGTATCTTCTAATGGATAATATGAACAGGAGGAATGATTACAACAAGCAAAACCTGTTTCGTTGTTCATACGGGCACCTGACTGTACATACTTGAAAAACTGTGAACTTATCCTTTAAGGAAATGTCTAAAAAAAAAAAAAAAAAAAGCAGCCGAACAGACTGAATTTTATAGTAAAAAATGAATAAGAGAACTGACATGATAATAAACCACAGAATTATAGAAAGGTTTGACTGCTGATATCTTCTCAGGTGTGTTGTATCATAATTTAGAGGCTCTGATATCCCCGATGGACTACACCATGCACATCCATTTAGCATTTAGTATTTTCCAACCTAAATCTAAATTGAATCTATATCCATTTGAGCAGAAAGTCATTGGAGCATTTCATTTGTTCATATGACTGAAACAACTTCAAAACACCCTGAGATTCGTCTTTGTCTGCCGGTGGTTTTGCTCAAACTGAATTGAAATGGTGTCAGATTCTCCATTCATTTCAGCTTAAAGTAAGCGTCTTGTATTTGTTCACTCACAAGAGAGGGTCTTTTGTGTCTTCGTAGCCACTGGGCTGGAGAGGTACAATATCCTGTGTGCTTGTGATATACTTTTCATAACTTTCATTCAGTATGAAATGGCACTCAGATTAACATACATTATAAAAGGACTATGAATGACCTTACAGAAAAACCTCTTGACTTAATCATTTGTCATTTATCTCCTTTGTGTTTTTCCCACCAGGAAACTAGAGACGGTCCTGAACAATGACTCACAGTCAGACAGCAAGCTGAAGTACCTGACTGGAGAGTGGTTTTATGAGGCCAAGTCTCGCAGACACATGGACAAGATCCACGGCTCGGAAATCATCCTGGCCTCCATGAAACAGAGGAAAGCCGGTGGTTTAGGTGTGCTCATGCTCTACCGTAATGCGCGTTTTATGATCAAGGAAAGAATCTTGCTCCCATCTGTACGTTACTCTGTGATTCAGTCTCATAGCACTATGCAAACTTTGCACTGTGGAAATGTTAGATTTAAACATTGGTTTCACCCCCAGCAAACATTTTATCCTTACTGGCAGACAGTAGACATCTGTGGAATCACCAAAAATACAACTCACTGTTGAATAACTGATAAAAAAAAAAAATATTTAAATTTTTTTTTTTTTTTTTTTTAAATATCCCTCTTGAAGATTTGCATAATGGACGCTATGTGACTGAATCAAGGACTAATGTGTGGAGTGCTGAGATCAGAAATGGGTCTAGGAAATAATACTGTACTGTATTACCAAACTGGTTACTTCAATTGCATATTGTTGTATTCACAAACTCATGTATACTCAGCTCATTTCCTCTTTCTGCTGCAGACGGATCTCTTAGAATTGAAAGATCCAAGACACCCAGCAGTCGAGGTTCAGACACCGTCCCTCCACCGAAACCTGCCAGATGTTTGGAGGCAATACAGCCACAGGAGATGATGTATACAATCCTCACTTATCTATCTATCTATCTGTCTGTCTATCTATCTATCTATCTATCTATCTATCTATCTATCTATCTGTCTATCTATCTATCTATCTATTTATCTGTCACCCTTTCACTTTCTTATTTACATCCTTGATTAGTCTGATAGAGACATCCCACAATGGTACACAAGAGGTAGCGATGTCATATCTTTATATAAATATCTTATATCTTATATCTTGTTATTGACTGGTCGAATACATATTTCATAATGAAGACTTGATTCACAAGATATAGTCTGATTGGGCTGTTAAAATCACACATTTCCACACATACTGTATAATTTCACAGCAGCCTGTTTCTCTCTGTTTCTCTCCCTTAAAGATTCTACTAAAAGTTTCAATTTAAACTACATTAAATGACTCTTGATCAGTTTGAAATGCTGGTATAGCTTCACTCTCTGTGTGTGTGTGCACAGTGCGCGTCCTGTCTTGTGACTCAACCTGTGTCAACAAAGGCGGTTCTAACAGGGAACATGTCCGTTTTATAGCCCAGCAGCAGCTACCTGCTCACAACATTGCAGGATGTGGACTGAAGAGGGCTGGTCTGATGTATGAAGGGAAAACAGACCAGTTTAGCAAAGTGTTTAAACTCAATAGAGCTCTCGGTGTAATTGCTCCAAATGAGAAGTGGCTGTCAGTCTCGGGTTTCTGGGATTTACCACCAGTATTTTCTCAACTATAGTGATTTTTTTTTTTTTTGTTTAGTTATTTGATGATTATTGATATATTCTGAAAATGTATGATCTTTAAAATGTTGCAACTTACTCCACTAGAGGGCTGCTTTATTATCTATTCAAACTGGGGAACCAATACAAAATGTGCAGTTAAATAACTTTGTGCCATAACCAAGACATATTTAACATACTTTCTATTAGAGTACAGTCAATATTTGGTTTGGCAAGGCTTCAGAACTTTGTGCACAAGGTTGCAGTTGTCCTAAACACACAGCAGACTCCAGTCTGTTATAGCCTGAAGTCTTGGGTACTTGAAATATGCAAATTCCAGGATTTGCAGTGTAGTTCCCGTTATTTTGTTAACACATGTAGTTTAGATGAAATCAAGTCAGAAACTTAAGACTTGCTATTGTTAGGTAGATATTGTGAGTTTGTCAAACAGGAGTCCCTTCAGTATATTGTTTGGTTTGGGTGGGTAGACATCCCTCTCTTTGATATTAGCATTATTTACGTGTCAGCAAGCCCCAGTCATGCACATCACAGTATATTGAGCAAAACTCCCACTCACTGCTGAGGTACTAAGGAGTTTTGCAGTGGGTGTGTCATGTTCAAATACACATTATAACTCTCAGTGTTTTTAGTGCTTAACTAGAAATGTAAAATATTTTTCCCACAGTGATGCAGAGAAAGAGAATCTGAATTCAACAGTCCGCTCTCCAAGAACGGTAGGCATGTGTTAGAAAACAAACTGACTTTTTTGGTAGTTTTCCTCTTTTTACAGTGATATCAGAGCTGTTCTAACATTTGTTTGTTTTTTTTTCTTCAAGCCAAGGCACAACCCGTTCAACCGAGCTTCCCTTATTGTTGTTGAGCCAACTGAAAATACAGAGGGGTTGTCAAAGAGACGAGACCAGGAGTCGTCTGAGACAGGTGTGAACATTTAGAGCAGACATACACATCTGTAAAGCTGTGAAATAGGGAGTGACCGCATGATAGTGATAGCAGTGCAGTATGAGATCCATAATGGCACAATGTCATAAGTGCATCAGACCCACCCTGTCGTGCTTTTTCTGTTTCCCTCAGAGCCCATATCTCCCTTGAAGCATCACCCAGCAAGTGGGACCAGTCAGACTTCAGGTGGCTCCATCACATCAGAGGGCTCCTCTGTAGGTTTCAGGCCTGTGCCCAAGAAGAGGACATTTCTGTCAAGACGTGCCGGCAGCCAGACAGAAAGCAATGGCTCAGACTCTCAGGTAGGGTCAGTGGGGATCGTCCCTGCCCCAAGACGGAGTCTCCAGCGGGGATCTAGTGGAAGCTCGAATCAGTCCTACCTGAAGGGCCAAGATGAAGTGCCTCAGAAAACCGTGGCTGCAGTTTCTAATCAAGTTCCTCAGCCTGCTCAGCCATCCGGCTCTGCAGATGAAAACCCCCAGCAGCCACAGATTTTGTTTAATTCCAGTCTGGAGAAGGACAGAAACCTACCTTCTATAACCAGAGACAGGGCAGTGGAAAATACAGCCTACAACTCTTACCCAACATCTCCAATTAAACTCACTCATCCTTCTACTGCTACTGCTACTCACGACTTGTGCAGTTTCAGACCAGTCACATACACCAGAGGCGACGCGTCAGTCGACAGAGAAATCCCACAGAAGAGCGAAGACAGAGATGAGCAGACCCAAAGAGAACACATCGCTGGGAACACTGTCACCCTACCCACCGTCATCATCCAGGATTCAGACAGAGACATCAGCAGCAGTGTGGGAACAGCAATGAGGCAGGAGGAGCTGAGTTTGACCCATAGCACTGTGGGTAAGTTCAGTAACAAGAAGTAACTCTTCTTAGTTAATTGTAAGTTTGAGGCAGGGTGTTAATGTCAGCTGAGACAGTGCTTCCTAATATTTCTGGCATATTGAGCCTGAAAGTGAAACAACGTCTACTTGTTGTGACTTGTGAGCAGTTCAACCATATAAGAGTGACATTTTCTTCCTCTTGTTTCTTTTGAAAGATTTTTAGAGGCCTGAAGAGGTGAAAATATGCAGTATTTAACAAGAAAAAAAGCAAATATTAGAGAAATTCAAAAAAGGATTGACAAAATTTACAGATTTTTATAATTATCCGGTAACTCAACAGATTTCGGCACCTGCTTTTGCTTCTTCTACTGTAGACTACTTCACTTCATGTCATGCTGCCACTCACCGTTATATGTCTCCACTCCACCAAAAAGTCCAGAAAATGCAGAATAATAAGAGCAGTGTGTCAGAGATGTACATAACTAGATACAATACCTGGTTCAGACGAGGGCTGTAGTTTTATGTCATCCCCCTCTTTATCACCATAATGAGATAACAGCACCACCAAGTGAACTACAGTACTTGTGGTTCAGAAGGGATAAATTCACTCAAGAAAAACAAAAAAACACAGTTTCTTAAGTGGTGCTCAATTAATTATCTTCTTGAAGCACACTTGATGGAAACACTCAACGATTCACATTTTATTTAGCTGAACTTGACTGTTTTTGTAGAAATGTCCTTGTTTTTAACAAGTGAATTGAATTGAAGGGGAAAAGGTCATTGTATTTATACAGACAGAATGAAAAAGTCCCATTAATCTCAATATTTATTTAGGAAAAACTACAATTATCGAATGAGACTAATGAGAAATCTCTTTTTATGAGTCTTTTTTGTCTCTTTTACTGCATTTGTTTTCTTTTTTTAACACTGTGTCTTTCCTGCTGCTCTGTTTTGTTGTGTGTAACTTCTTTTTGCCAATTAATTTATGTATGTAAAGTATCTTTGAGTACCTTTAAAAGTGCTGTATAAATAAAACATATTATCATTTTATTATTACAATACATGTGCTGTTTTAGATTTAATATTATGTTAGTGCAGCAGTTCGTCTCTGAGCTGTTATAAGTGGGCTTCTGGGAGATAAAGCAAACCTGCAGGTGGTGGTAGCTTCTTATTATATTCTGAAATGTATTTAATTCTCCTTTCATACCTTTGTTTTCAGATCCGCCAGTATCTTACAATCTCAACTTCATTGAAAAGTCTGATCAAGAAACACAGCAGAAATCAAATCAGAAACACGTGTTCAAATTATCCACTCAGACGTCCAGCCCCGCCGGTGACGAGGAGGATTCCATTGCGAAGGTGCTGGACTGGTTCAGCCGCAGCACAGGCAGCAGTGATTGGCTAAATGCAGAAAACAGACCCGAGGCCACAAAGAGCTCTGACAGACATCAAGTAGAAACCAACACATTAAGATGTGAAGATTCATTAAGAAAAGGTGCAGGGGATATTATAAATGATAGAAAGAAGGAAACACTAGAAACAAAGAGAAGTCTCTTACAAAGACAGACTCAAGAGTTAAAAGCGACCGACAAAACAGGAAACAAGGAGCCGACAGAAACGCAAGTAGAAGTGAAGAAAGATACCAGAGACAGAATGCGGTCACAGGAAGTGAAAGATAATGACGATGAAAGTGAACCGCCCAAAATCTCTCATCTGAAGTCATTCTGGGAGAAAAGCAACGCGGGCCCTAAAATACTTATCAGTAAATCAAACACGCCCGTCGACAAAGGACAGAAAGCTGTTCAGCTCTCAGCAGTGAAAGACGAGGAGAAAGTGAATAAACCGAACAGAGTGACTGATATGCCCTCTGCTCCTGGAATATACAATGGGAAGGGAATCTATGATAAGCACACCTCAAATGATGGGGATGAAAGAGGAGAACAGCTGTTAGTCAGTCTACAGAAAGATATCGGAGACAGTGAACGTGTTAACATTAATATTAACCAGCACTTAGACAGTGTCCACATGGGGAAACAACAGATTCCTGTAAGTCAAAGAAGCAATAATGACCAAACATTAAACACAGATTATTTAAAGGTAGCAGCCAGTCCCCAAGTAGCTGACAGAAGAGGTTCAGACACTGAGATCTTATGTGTAACCAGACTCAGCCCACAGCGACAGGTACCCCCCCAGTCCAGACTGAGTCCAGAGTCTGAGAGCATCTCTGCAATCAAACCAAATCCACAACCTGACAGTATTTTCCAGTCTAGAGAAACCTCACTGCAAGAAGAGCTGTCAAAGTCTATTCCTGTGTCTCAGCTGGATACAGATCTCCAAACAAGGGATGGTCCAGACTCCGAGAAGCTGTCCAGAAACAGCCCAAATGTGGACTACAAGCAAGACGGGAACGATATACAAATCACCCCCAAAATAGACACACGCAGAGGTTCAAGTGAAGACTTTAGGATGAGGGAAAGTAAGGATAAAAGCATGCAATCAAGCATGTCTCCTAAAAGAAAGGAAGATGCATCTAATAAAGACAGAACTAACAGTCCTCATTCACATAGACAGGGCCTTGCTCATCAGGAAAGCACTGCAGAGAGGATAAAGCAGCTCAAATCTTTCTGGGAGCAGGAGAGGAATAAACCAATGTTTTATACCGGCAAATCGAAAGCTCTTGGGGATGGTAAAGTCGGTCGTGCTGCCAACCAAGCAAAACTGAATAAAAGATTTACAAAGTCAGAGTATGACCTAAGGTCGATTGGAAACGATTCAGGCAGTGATGGAGAAGACTCTGATAGAAATCACCCAAATTTTTCTACTCTTCCTTTGAATCAGAGAATAGAAAAGTCGTCCCCGAGCCTCGGCACGAGCCGAAGACAATTTAACAATCTGCGTGAGTTCTGGGACGAGGCCACGTCAGATTCCAAGGGATCATTATCCTTTGACAAACCCAAAAGCCCCAAAAGGAAAGAGCCACTAGGTGCCCAGCATCCACCTCAGGAGTTAAAGTGTGGCGACCCTGAGCTTTACCGCTTATCCCCAGCAAAATCAAGAGCAGCCAATGACAGCAAAAACAACGTGTCTAATTATATGACAGCTGAGTCGGGCCAGCAGAGAGAATCCAAACGGACCTCAAAAGACTCTAACAGAGAGGAGAAAGCCACGAAACCACAAAGCAATCTGGGAAAAGAGAGTCGCTCTCCCAAGAGTAAAAGAGACAACGTTAGCAATTCGAGCAGTCGTGTAAATTCTTTGCGTCGCGCCACTAGCATGTTTGCTCTCAGTGATCCCGAAGAAAAAGATCAGGGGCTTCTCAAAATGGATGTAAGCCCTGTCCACTCGCAGAGCAGAAGGCAGAGCACAGACCGGACTCAGAACAGGAGGCAGAACACAGATAAAGGCGCCTCACCGAGGAGAACATTCGAGGATAGTGAAACCCTGATTCCACGTGCACGGGCATTTGTTCCCAGAGACTACCGGCATTACCTGGGGATGACAGACAAGACGAGTGTCCACACCTCCCTCGCCCCGGCTGTGAAGGACGAGGGGTCAGAGGGTAAAATCGGATATGAATTTGACCTGGGGGGGCCAGTGAGGGCCAGCACCCCGGTGAGCTCAGAGGAGCGTTACAGCAGGAGGAGCAGCAAGACGAGTCAGCGCCCCTTGTGGGCAAACTACAGCAGTTCAGACACAGGTCAGGAGTCGTCTATGAGCAGCACCTCAGAAACCTGGTCCATCTCGAGGAACGGCTCAAACCGTGAGCACCAACTTCTTCTTTTTTTTTTTTACAGTGTCACACAAAGACTTGAGTTTGTTTTTACTGTAACTCAAAGAAAAAAATACACTCCAAATATACAATTTACATTTGCACATGATATTCTGTCTTGACCTGCTATAACTTCAAATGCTACTATATGCTAAAGCTATTATAGTCATGTGTTAAGTCAAATATACACATTAAAAGTTGGCATTTAGTACTTTTTCCAAAGACAAAATTCACAAAATAACATTTGGACTGCCTAAGTTTGTGAAATAAATTGTTTTTTGAAGAGAAAGAAAAACAATTAAAATATATCTAACTAGATCATTTTAACAATAATCAATAAAGCTGTTTCATTTATCTTGAAGCATTAACATACTGTATGTTACAGAGTGATCATATTAAATCTGGATACAAATAAAACAAAAATAGAAAAAAAAAGGTTTTCAAAGCATGAAGTAGTTGCTGATAACATTGTGAGATCTATGTCTCCTTTACACTCAACCTGACCATTAAACACAAGTATGTTTCCTTGTTTTGAACATTTATTTTTCTAAGTCGTCCAAGTGTCTGCTGTTAGCATACTCCCAGACAATTATGATCACACTGTTGTATCCAGCAGTATCCTTGGTATCATGTCCGTGTTTCTTGTTTTCTCTGTTGGCAGAAGCAAATCTCTGTAAACACTTAGTGCTCCTGCGGTCAGTTGGCTGTGTTTAATTTGTGGGTTGGGCGATACATAGTTCTGACTTTACTGACATCACACCACTGTTGCTCCAGAGACAGTTTCACTTCAGCTTTATTTCACAGTAATTTTTTAATGGAAGCAGGGATGATATATATATATGCATGAAATATATATATATATATATATATTTCATGCACAGTATTATTATACAAGTTAATGGAAACACAAATTAGAGACTTATGTCTAATAACATGTAGTATAATAGTAAGAATTCTTGAATGAGACAACACCAGTTTATATGTTCTGCTTGAAACACCTGGACTTATACTTGTTTCACTTGTTTTCACTTAACACAGTTTGTGAATTCATCATTAACTTAATTTACACAGCTTAATTCAAAAATTTGGATTTCCCTTTGTGTGTTTTGAGTACAGGTGTATACACACAAGCTCTGGTAGCATTAGACCTGCTATAGTAAAATAATCTCTGCATTCAGATCACGTAGTGTTTGAAAGTGCCAACCCTCCTCTCTGATATGAGCAATTATAATATAAAACAAGGATTCAGTCGTTTGTTAACACACTGTCTGTTCAATATCATTGTTTATTGCAATTTCAATAGTTGTGAAAACCAATTTGAGCATGAAAATCTATCACTTAGCCAGCAAACAAATCCAGACAGGACATGTCAATTATTACATTAATTAGAGTTTTGTTTTCCATGACGTAGGTGAGAATGATGATGATAACCAAAACCCTGTAAGGAAAGCGTTGCGGCGAGCAGAAGCACGCCCTAAAACTCTGGCTAAAAGTATGGAGGACATCACAGCATCCTTACCACCACGTGAGCATTTCCACAACGTCCAAGTCTAACATTTCCCAAATGTATAGATCATTTTTGTTGACTGTGGTTACTTTGTTTGTCTCTCACAGGACAAGAAAGAAGACAGGATCCAACTGTTGAGATGAGGCGCATTAGTGATGGTAAAAATCGGCCTGATCTGTGTAATTATGTATATCTGTTCAAACATGGTGGTATATTAGTTAAGATTCTGTATCTTCTAGTTTCGTCCATCCCGTCGCCCTCCTCATCCTTATTTTCGGATCCAGAGCACCTGAAGAAGATGAGCAAATCAGTTCCTTCGTTTTTACAGAAGGAGGTAAAACCACCACTGCATCTTTTAGTCCAGTTGGTCAAATCCTGCTCTGCATCCCCGTGCACAGAGCTTTCTGTGCCTGCTGTCTGTGTTGCAGGATGACGGCAGAGATACTGACTCCACCTACGAGGACAGTGACCACCGAGGAAGCCTAACGATGGGCAGATCTATGTCTAACCTCACCAACTCCTCTGGCATGGCGTCTGTGTCTTCTGTATGTTCACACACAGCAGCATGAGTTGCTTATGCATGAGCACACTTCCCACACAAACACTGCTCTCTCAAACTGCACTGCTCACTGGCTTTTAAGCATAATTAGTAATTGTTGGGGATTAGTATCAACCCATAATCTGTTTTTGTGTCCAGAGTTAACAGTTTTCCATCACACAAACCACAAATTGTTCAATAAACTTTTTTCTGCATGTGTGTGCTCCTAGCTGAGCGGAAGTGTGATGACCATGTACAGTGGGGACTTTGGGAATGTGGAGGTTCAGGGAAACATCCAGTTCTCCATCAACTATGTGCAGCGGCTCAGAGAGTTCCACATCTTTGTGGCTGAGTGCCGAGACTTGGCTGCAGTCGACCCAAAGAGGGGCCGCTCGGATCCGTGAGTACTGTACCTGATGAAATACACAGACCACAAACAGACACATTTAGCGACTAGCTGGTGAACATAATGGAGCATTTAGCAGCTAAAGAGCCCTCAGGATTTCCCTCAGGATAGGGACCAAAAACAGAGCGAAAGGGGAGTGAATATTGGACTTACATTCATTAAGTGGAAAGAAACACGACTCCCAATGAATGATAATGTTGCTCCATAACTGTTGGATGTGTAAATAAGTTTGCCAACAAGTTCATCATGTCAACTTAAAAGGTGATGATATGTCAGTGTTGTCTTCACAACTTGTTTCCGCTGCCCCCAAGTGGCTAAAAAATCAGTTAATGCAGGTTTAAGGTATATCTTAGCAATGAAAATTGTGTTGCTGTTTTGTTTTTCAAGGTATGTGAAAAGCTACCTGGTTCCTGACAAAGCTAACCTCGGAAAAAGGAAAACATCTGTAAAAAAAAAGACATTGAATCCAACTTTCAACGAGATCCTCAGAGTAAGAGCCCACAGATATGACGCCAGTAGCACTAAACATACACAGACACTTTCCCACACTGTAATGCTTAATACTTGGCGTGCTTGACAATCAGCAAACAAAAGCAGCTCACTCCTCTCCGTCTCTCCAGTATCGTGTTCGCATGGAGTACCTCAGAACCCAGACGCTCATTCTTTCCGTTTGGCATAACGACACCTTTGGCAGGAACAGTTTCCTGGGCGAGGTAGACGTGGACCTCTCCAAGTGGGACTTTGACCACACCCAGATGAACTACTTAGCCCTGAAAGCCAGGGTAAGAAAAACACACACACAGCTTTATCCGCAGTAGTTGTTTTCTCATCAAATAACAGTAGCAGCTGGTCAGTTTGCTCATTTCCCCAGAGTCTATTTGAGCTGGTTATATCACATGTTCTGTAGTTATTGTATAAGCTGTGTACAAAGGAATTCAGGAGCGTCATGATGGATTTTGGATGAACTGTTTATGTAATGTATACTCTCTCTGTATATTTCAGACAACACCCACTTTAGCGCCCTCAAATGGGCGAGGAGAGATGAGATTAGCCATACGTTTCCTGCCGCAGATCATCCACAGTGAAGGTCTGCATACAAACTTACTCTGCTTTTTAAAAGGCCTTGTAACGTATTCCAAAAAATTCACAAAGGTATATAAAAACGTTGTCTGTCATTTCTTCTTTAAAGGATTAACCAAGGAGGGTCCGAGCACTGGAGAGGTCCACATTTGGGTGAAAGAATGCAAGAACCTGCCTCTAATCAGGGCCACCATTGACCCATATGTTAAGTGGTATGCACAACATCCTGCACGAGTAAGGATATCAATAGAAGTTTTCTGGTGCACTGTATCAATCTACATGTTTCTTTTTCCCTCCTCATCTCAAGCTTTGTGCTGCCGGACACGAGCAGGAAGAGTCGTCAGAAGACACGTGTGCTGAGGAGGATGGTGGATCCAGTGTTTAACCACACAATGGTGTATGATGGTATCAGAGAGGCTGATCTAAATGAAGTCTGCGTAGAGCTCACAGTGTGGGATCGAGACAGGCTAGCCAGCAACCTGCTTGGGGGCCTGAGGCTTGGAGCTGGAATAGGTAGGGGTGGAAAAACTAAATTTAATATAAAAACACTCAAACTGACAACAATAGGCATAGGCAGCTGCACAATTTAATACTCAATATGTATGTGAACAATAACAACACTGGGACTAAGAGCTGCTCAAAACATTTATTTTCCTCTATGTACAGCAGCAGCTACAGTGGATGATGTTACTGCTTTCATCACCCACTCTGATTGGCCCAATAATAACACCCACAATAGTCTAAAAAGCATAAAACTGTAAATTGTTGTGAAGAAACCTGAACCAGAGTCATCAAATACAATGGGTTGAGTTTTTTTTCCTCCCATTCATGTCCATAATAAAAAAGCTGAAAATTATAAAATGTAAAATAGTATCAGAGTGAAAATGAATTGCAGCTGTGCCCTAAATGAGCCATTTTAAAGTTTGAACAGCGTTTCAGACTTTCAGAGGATACAAAAGCATTGAAGTGAAGTAATAAAGAACAAAGATTATCAATGAATAGACATATTTCCAATCCTTGTATTTTGCTGTGTCTCTCTGTAGGCAAAAGTTACGGTGCGCTGGTGGACTGGATGGACTCTACTCCCTATGAGGTGGCGCTATGGGATCGCATGATAGCTTCTCCAAATGAATGGGTGGAGGACGTGCTCCCACTAAGAATGCTGAACTCTGCCAAAACTGCTTTCAAATAAGTATAAGTATACCACACTGGGATACATACTGCAAATATAATATATTCTTAAGAGGTAAAAACATAATACATGTTATAAAGGTGATTTAAATTCAGTCCAAAAAAGCTTTGTAAGGATTTTAATAGTCTCATAAAAAATAAAGTAAAGTCACTGGAGTGAAAAATTGGAATTAACCATGTTGCCGTAGTTTTACAGCAGCCTGTGGTGCCACCTAACAAAGCAATTTCATAAAAAATGGTGGCTTTGTGAACACTTCAGGGTCTCTGTTGAAACTCCACAGGAAAGAACAAGGGGAAATAAAATTAGAAAACCAAATGGTGGAAACAAAAAACTCTGGAGAGTGAGCTGAAAAATAACTCAAATAAATTCTGATCCTGGAACAACTGAGTACTGAAAGTCTTTATGCAGGAGGATAGGAAGAAATTAAAGACACTTAATGGAACATCTGATCATCCTTTGCCTTTTGTCGTGGTGTTCAAACAAGAATGTTATAGAGCAGTGTAATGAGTGAGAAAAACATGGATTTGGATTTTGTGTAAAGGGAACATATGCTTTTTGTGATTTTCTTTTATTTACATTTTTAAGCTAAGATTTCTTTATTGTCATTTCTCAGTACTCACATACATTGAAATTAAATTGATCCTCTGCATTTGACCCATCCTATACACACACACTAGGAGCAGTGGGCCAGAGACCAACTCCGGTTCTTTTTGCCAGTGCCAGTAGTCAGGGGCATTAACCATAACATACATGTCAAGAAACTGAAGATACCCCGTGCACAGCAGTGCCTCTCTCCTGGGTGCCAGCTGATGCATAACATACATGTCTTTAATGGTGGGAGGAAACCGGAGAACCCACGCAAACACGGGGAGAACATGCAAACTCCACACAGAAAGGACCTGGGACAGCTGGGGTTCGAGCCCAGGACCTTCTTGCTGTGAGGCAACAGTGCTAACCACTGAACCACTGTGTTAAACATGGTCAAAGTTCCCAAACCTGAGGTTAACTGTAGAAATGCTCCCTGCAAGTCAAAAGCCTTGGCTTCAACCTGGTCAGAACACTTCATTTGCAATGGTTTTTTATACCTTGCCGACAAGTTGATGTCAGCTCACCGTGCATGCCCATATAATGGCCATCCTTTGTAACTAAGGTTGTTGCTAATGCTGTTGCTAAGGTTTTTCCATTAGTTGTTTGCATCCTTCCAGCTCATGTATGGATGTATTTGAGAAGTTGACATTTCAAGTAAAGAACGAGTAAAAGAAGTGAAATCCTACTACTACTGCTTGTTTACATAGACACCAGAAGTTGGTTGAGACACAGCTTCCAGAAGCTGACCAATCAGAAGAGAGCAGGCTCATCAGGGGAGGGGCCTTAAAGAGACATTAGCTAAAGCAACCTGTTTCAGACAGAGGCTGAATTGAGGGGCTGTGTAAAGGGTCAGTATAAGATAAATACGGAGTTAATTGAACTGTAAATAAAGCAAAGATATTCCAGACTCAGATTAAAATATAGACCTGTAAATGTGCATAATATGTCCCCTTTAAAGCTACATCAGCCTGTCAACAGGTGTCCTCAATGTAATCTGTACAACAATCACCATACATCCATCACACCACAATAAAAACATTAAGAAATATATCCCAAAGGTTTTATAATATCTGCACAAAGCGTTATCTTGATTACATTGCTCTATACACTTCTGTTCTTTTTATGGGGGTAATTATGTTTGAGCACTTAGAAGAAGGCTAAAGCCAAACCACTATAGTGTTTTTAATTACATCTTGCATCCTTGAATAAAGGCTTTTATTGTAATAGAATCTGAAGTCATGCTCCTCTCGCTATCCAGAGATGTAAATTATTACCTGCCCTTAATGTGCAGGGCACCTCTTTACTCCCTGAATATCTCTTGAGTCAAATTATTTTACTCCAGTTTTCATTTGGCCAAACAACAGTAATAAAAAATGTGAAAAATCCCAGTGAAAATATGTTGGTGTTTTTAAATTCACACTGCTGTGCATTTACACAGCTTCACAATGTACAAAGTTTCTCAAGGTATGTTTCTTAAATTTCCACAACAATGTCGAAATATTCAGGGCACTTTTCTTGGAGATAGAAAAGAAACACACTGTCTACACACTTGAATTAAGCAGGTTTCATATTAACTGGCAAAGTCCTTCATCAGAACATTTAGAGTTCAGTGAGAGGATGTTCCTTTTAGATTTCAGCACTTTTCATTTAAGAAGTTTTTAATGTTAATTAGGGCCACAATTAACAATTATCTTCTTCATATATTGTTTAGTCTATAAAATGTCTTGAAATAATGCTTCTCACACTTTCCCAAACCCCAAAGCAACATCTTCAAAATGCTTGTTTTGACCAACCAACGGTCAAAAACCCAAAAGATCTTCAGTTTGCTATTATATAAGCCAAAGAAAAGCATTAAAACATCCTGAAGTTTGAGAGGCCAGCTAATGTTTAGCATTTTTGCTTGAAAAATTACTGTAACGATTAATCGATTACAAAAATACTCGCCAATACTTTTTTCGATCGACTAATTCATTAAGTTAAATCGTTGCAGCTGTAATGTTTAATATTTTTTATTATTTTTCTTTTATTCCAGGAATGTTGAAGTTGTATACCTCCTTTAACTTTGACATGTCTTCTGTTAAGCAATATTGACACTGGGTAATGTAATTTTCATTGCACTAAACCTTTAAAAAACCTGAACCATAGGACCGTGTTCTGTATTTATTGTATGTCGCCTCAAACTGTCTTTACAGCCTTTTATTCACTGAAGTGGTTGTATGTATCCTCTGAAAACTTTGCTTTTCAGACTAACACTTGTTTTGACAGTATTTCTATATACTTAATTGATTTGACAGCATATCTGACATGTGATGAACTGTTGCAATTACAGTATGTTAACCACAAGTGGGATTAAAAACATAACATGCAGAATAACTTTCACACGTCTATTTTTTAAAAATCATTTTTAACATTAAGGTAACTGGCAATGGTAGCCTACAGATAAATTTCAAGGTTGTCTGAATAATGTTGTGGCTTTTGACAGAAAAGTGACTGCTCCATGTCAAAGTTTTTAATCATCCTGTGAAATATCTCACTATCACTATCTACTGGATGAATTGACACACTTTGTTCAAAGATTCATGGTTCCTAGATGATGAAGCCCCATGACTTGAAAACTGTTCATAAAAATGTTGGTGGACTATCATGTAACATTAATATTAGTGTAGTTTTATACATTTTTAATGTTCCCAGCACCTTAAGCAAAATATCAGACACCTTCATTTTACTGGGTTGGCAGTAGCAATCTCAGAGACATATCTTGAAAACAAAAGCTATCAACATGGCTAGACGAGAGAGATTCATTTAATTTTGGTGAACCGACCCTGTAAATTACAAACTTAAATAACTGCTGAATACTTCACCGACTTGTTTTGCAATGTGTATAACATAGTGGACACACTCTATAGATGATGAAGAGAGTTTCAAAGAGAGGCGAAGGGACTCCACTCTCTTTCTCTCTCACAAGATTTTGCATAAGAAGAAATAAAAGGTTAGGATGATATTGCAGATGACGACAGCCACCACAGTGCTGTTGTAGCAGCTCAGGGATGACATAACTGTGTGAGAAAGGAAGACAAGAACCATTAAGACTTTGCACAGTATTGTGCAACATGTGTCTTTTATTAAATGTTATTACACATTCAGTGCAGATTTTGATAATCAAGAACTAGATATGTTGTAGATCCACTGAAAAATTTTACCCAAATTTTCTATTTTTGTGTAAGAATATGAGAGTGTGATTAAGAGGAGATACTATAAGTACACACACACATACACACACACAGATATATATATATATATATATATATATATATATATATATATATATTTTTTTTTTTTTTTTTTTTTTTTCAAAGGTGCAGTGTGCAGGATTTAGTAGCATCTAGCAGTGATCATTCGAAGGTAACAAAAACAACAATTCTTATTTTCAGGTGATTATACACTAATTAAAACATACATACATATATTCCATTTCTGCCAAGTCCGTTCTGCTAGATGCCACTACATTTTTGTTAAATTCTTCTTCATGTTATATTTTTTACTTTTCCAGTTTTGTAGAAAAATAAGAACAATTAAAATATCAAATAATATTGGACCTTGAGTGGAGATTATTTTGTCAACTGCTGTGCCCAAGGTTAAGAATGAACTGTCAAACTCAACTTTTAAGCAAAAGTGAACCAGAAGGTCTAAAAGAGCTCAGAATAATGGAAAGTTTGAACATCTCCACTTCCAAACAACTAAACAAACTCCATTTGCTGACACTAGAAGGTTGTTTTTATATTACTCACCTGTAAGTCTTCATTTTGTCTCTCTCTCTGTTTCCAGACTCTCCATTTATACTGGCCATCAAACAACAAACAGTCGTGAATGGAAACTTGTTAGACAATAGAGTAACATTAGCTGAACAAAACAAAACATGCAGAACTTCCTCAACAAAGGAAGTTGAATGTTAAAGAAAAAAGTGGAGTACACACCCATTGATATTTTGGCATATTGTGTATGTATGCATCGCACATTAGTTTGCAGTTGTTTGCTTCACTGAATGAACAACCAGATTGTCTCCAGCTGTACATTTCATGTTGACTTGTGCAATAGAGACAAGTAGATTTTACTTTACTCTTTTTTTACTCTTTATATTGCTGTGATTGTTTGTGTTGAATAGGACCTGCAGCTGTGGATACAATGTTAATACAACTACGACTAAAGTTCAGACATTAAAGCACACTGAGAAAGGCTTAAGGCTGAAATGTTTGTGCTGTCTTCAACTTCAGACTAAGAGTCTGCAGCCATGCAAGCAGCTCTGTGAGTCTATACTGACATTAGCATTCAGCTCAATGCTAATATCAGCATGCTAACAGGCTTATAATAATGCTAATGCTCATGTTTAGCAGGTATAATGTTTACTCTGTTCATTCTAACCACATGGTGGAGCTGCAGGAAAAGGTAGGGGTCCAAAGTCAGTATAATTTATTATCTGGGAGCCATGTATGTCTATACGAAATTCCAGGGCAATTCATCAGATAGTTTTTGATTGACCAAAGTGGTCAACTAATTCCCATTTCTAGATGGGATCCATTGCCACACTGCTAACATAGCTGTTACTGTTAAAAGTATAAGAAGCCTTTGGACAAGATTAGTGATTGGAGACCTTTTGTTTTTTTTTTGTTTGTTTTCAAGTTTTGTTGTGCTTCAGTGGTGGATATCACCATACAAATATGTATTTAATGATATTACCAAAAAGTAAATGACACACAGATAAAGTGAAGCTTTTGGGGCCCCTGAGGATCACCAAAACAAACTCAAACACAGTCTGGTTTATATGGTACAGTATATTAACTTTGTTAGTCATCAAATTATATATTTAATGTAATTTAAATTAAAAATAGATCTAATATATGACCTGACTTATATCAGCCAGTTATTCATCACTTACACCAGCCTGTTAGCTTTCTCTGATTCAGTCTGTTCAGCCATAAGAGACAGTCAAAAGTAAGAGTTTAATGGTTTGTTTTATCAAAGAATAAAGCAAAAGTACATTTTTCAATCTCACTTTAAACATTTTTAAAGTATTCTGACTGATTACAAAAGTTAATTAAATACATCATTATGACAACATGATTAAAACTAACAATTATAATACACAATTATTGTACAGATTACGTGCCCTCATCTCCACATTAATATACCATGTGATTCTTAATGATTCTAAAGTTGCAAGTTTGACCAACTTGTTATAATGTTTGTGAAATGGAAAAGCTACAAAGTAGTATGACAGCATGATGTGTCTGACTAGTGTTTCTAATGACTTGTTTTAGTATGTCTGCAGCTGAATGACCATGCATTAGGTTGGGAGGTGAAGGGGCTCCACTCTCGGTCAGAGGATGTTACTGGATGATTGTTTTTTTCCGTCTGATGTACAACACAAAGTAAATAGCCATGGCGACGAGGAGAACAGTTAGGAGGACGATGCAGACAATTACAGCCACTACAGGGCTGCTGTAGTTGCTCTCAGATGGCAAACCTGTGTGAGAAGGGAAGAATGACAGCAATAAGATATCAGATGAATTATACTTCATGGGTACATTATTAAATGTTACTAATTACATACTCTTCACACTAGGTCATTACAGTACATTTATTCAGATACACACATATGCACAGTGAAAAATACATCACATGTAATGAAGATTCTTACCGTAAGAAGTTGCATAAGTTTGAGGATCTCCTGAAAAATTAAACCAAAACTACGGTCAAAATCGACAAGATTCTGTTTTTGTACAATTATTGATAAAAAATGAACTGAAATTTTGTGGACATACACTTATTTGTTTTCTTGCAGAGAGTTTTAAATGAGGAGATCAATACTGCTTGATACTTGATCAAGTAAATCAATTTTCTCTTTCAAGTGAAAGAGCGAATTTCGGAAAATGTCTAACTATCTGTTATTGCATACTGTATATTTAAGTGTGAGTACCACAAAAAAGATGTTCGTTATTGTAACAGCTTTAATGGATTTATCAAAAAAGACAAATCCTGAATATTACTATATACTGAATTATTCATCAGGCTTAAACAGGAAGTCAGATTAAATTGGTAAGGAAATCAAAATTGGCACATTTTGAGGAAATGACGGTGTATCTTTTCATGTGGTACTTTGCCCTAAAGCTGTACCGGTGCTCTGTTTGCCCACAACTATGGCAGGCGAGGTGACTGTAGCGTTGGCCACCACATCCTGGGCCTCCCTCTTTCTCCGACTTTGGGAACAGTCCTGTTCAAAATGAAAAAAAAAAGACATTCAAAACTCTGCTACATGATGTACGTATTAGTTACAAATCAAAATGATGTATCTGTCAAGACTCACAGGCATTAGTGTGCTACACGTGGACACCTCACAGAGCCTGGTGACGCAGTGCAGGTAGAAAGTGGAAACTGTCAGATTTTTGTGCTCCACAAATCTGAATGCCTCAAAGGAGAAGTGCGCTTTCTGAGACTCCCCATTGACATCCACCTTAGTTTGTGCGTCACGTGTACACCTTGGGGAAAAAAAGAGACGGGTTGTGTGACTGCACATAGGGAAATACAAAGAGATAGCTTGGAGGTGAATGTCACAGTAAGTACTATGTGGTTATGTATATGCGACTCACCCTACGAAAAGGTCATAATAGGTTTTGAGCATGGGATATGGACTTGTTGTTGCATAGCATCTGTCCAGCAGCACATTGAACCTTTGAGGACAGAAAGGAACATTTTAAGAGTCTTTTTTTATGAATATAACTAACAGAAAACTGGAAACTATAAAAGCGTAGTTACCTTTCTGTTAGATTGATCGCTTGAACTGCAACATAAATCTTGGTCTTCAGGTTGAGTCCTGTTTGTGGGACACTCAGTATCTGTTGATACTGTTCATCCTGTTCCAAAGAAAATTAAGAACAAAAAAAAAGTTATAAAATGTTGTATAATACTCTATGTACAATTTTATAAGCTAGAGTAAGTCTTACTTGGTAGAGCTGCATGCTCAGTGTGCTGACGAAGCTCCCATTATTGTCTCGTATGGCAAGACTCACACCAGATCTGTATTGAACGAAAAGAAAGTCGTATTACGTATGAGAAATTTGGATAAATTAAAATGTAGTTTGGTCCGTGCTCCTTTCATGAGCGTGCAGGTGTTATTCTGGGTGTCACATGGCATACTCACACGCCCAGCTGAGTGTTGTTCAGGAGATACTGCATCGGGTAGAGGCAGGAGAACTTGTATAGGATCTCCGGGCGGTAGGTGATCACACCCGCAGAGGGGTCTATAGAGGTAATGCTGCCAGAGATGTTGACATACTGGACATTTGAGAAGTCGGCAAACTCTCCAGAACCAACTTTATTGATTATCTATCGAAAAAGAAACATATATTTGTAAATTTGTAAATCCTTGGTTTTTATATTATGCTAAAATAAATCAATTAATGTATTTGATAATGAAAGCAATTGTGTTGCATACGTTAAAGTTATTTTCGCAGACAGAGGTAGAACTTCCATTTATGGGGAAACTGAATCTTAAGACTGGTGGGTCAACGCTCCAGTCAGGAGTCCCAAAACATTCAGGTTTGTTGAACTGGCTATTGAGGACCATCAGGGACTCATTGTAAAGCGCTTGGTACACTGGGCAAATGTAGATGCTCAGGTCCATATGCTCAGTGCCGCAGACCACAGTTATGTCCGAGTTTTCTAGGAGAGATTAAAAAAAAGGGAGGACATTAATCAAACTGCAATGGATGTGTGAATACAAAGAACATATCAAAGAAAATGCCACAAACCTGGAGCTCTGTTTGTATCACTAGTAATGCAACCATCTGGTATTTGTGCCGCAGTCCTCAAAATTAGGCCAAGCTGGCACACAAGGAGGACCAACCACATTGTTCCGAGTCTGTGAGAAAACATTAAGAATAGGAACCAAAGAATTCACCATGTTCTTTCACAGGACAGGGTTTTGAAAGAAAACTTTTCAAATTTGGCCAATTTTTTTGAAATCACAGATTACAGATCAACCTTCCTATGCATGACGGAAAAGCCAATAAAGGTAATAAGGTTCCTTAAGCCCATTATGTAACATATACAAAAAGTAGTCACTTGAAAGAATAAAGAAAGACTGGCTTCTACCTGAGCTGTGTCATAAGTTATGCGTAATTATACATCATTTTCATCAGGAAAATAGACATATTGTGACATGAACTTACTGAAATACTAAAATTCAGATGCATCTTTGAATCAAGAGATAATTGATGGGAAACTTATGTTCTTCCTCATAATCACAACATATCTTGCATTTTTTTATATCAAGCAAATCAGGATGAAATTGGCATTACTGATTTAAACATTTGATTTAACCCAAACAATCCAAAAACAAAATGACTATCTGTCAAATGCCTTTTTTCATTGTTGATATAGTGAGAACATTTAAAAATAATGTTTCTTATTAATATATTTACATTAGTGTATAGTATTTTTACACTACATTATAAATAAATATTATCTAATTGTTCATACTACAAGGAAAAACAAGGAACTCACCTGTAAGTCTGCATTTTGTGTCTTGCCATCGGCTACCAGATCTCTTCATTTATACTGTCCCCCAAAGGGGCGTGTGAGGGAATGTCTCTGACAATAGTGTAACATGAGCTGGGCTTTAACATCTTTATTTTTCTCAGAATTACATACATTTGAAATTTGAATAACAATAAATCTAAAATAAACTTACTTTTTTACACAGTTCAGCATGTCAACTGGCCTCAGTTCACCCTCTGTTGATTGTAACCTCTCTTTTTCTTGAAGGCATCATGAGCAGCACTGTCAGCTTTCTGCCACATACTGTAGCAATTTACTGGTGTAGGGTGACAGTGTGTGACAATAACAAATCATTTGTGTGCATGTTTGTAGAATCTCTATACATTTTGGTAATGGAGTTAATGTTTTAAGATAATGGTAGAAAGTAATTTGGTGAAAACAATAGAATATCTTAATCAGCAGCTGTGATTACTGTACGATGTGTTGTTTTAGCTGAACATATTCATCAAATGAATCGATTCTATCAATCTCAAATTATTAGTTACACATTTTCTGGGTTCAAGTGTTCACATTAAATTTGTATTAAAGATTTATAATGAGTCATAAAAAATGTCTGCAAATTTCCCAGTAATACCCAGCCTGTTTTTTGGTCATATTTGAAATGATTAAGCTTCATGCTATATGTCCACAGCTTGGCTGTATTAGTAATGTGATATTATTGATCTCAGCAGAGATTTTACTGCAAAACTGCACTGCAAAAGCTTGTTATTTAAAGACAGATACAGGAAATTGAATGTGAGCGCTTTGCATTCATGAACGAGTTGCTGCATTTAAGTAATAACAAATAATCTGATGGTGTAGATAAAACTGTGTATTCCAAAGTTTATTTATATCACATGAAATAAACTGGAATAGGAACGTTCGAGTCCATCCCCCTACAGCACCAACCCCTGATTATGTTGTTGAAATTTTCAGCAGCTTACCAGCAGTTGCTTTAAACTTCCAGTAATGCATTAGCAATCATCTCACAGTTAGAACAAAATATTCAGTAAGTTCATGTGCAGGATTATGCAACATAAATGACTGGAAAAACACTTGATTGCTGTCTTGGTTGTTGGGCAGGGAGAGCGTTACATAGGAAAGCATAATGTACACACGCAAACAATGTTTTATTTTTCATAAGCCTATGAAAGAGTGGGATCAGTGATCTGACCACAAGAGTCCTCTTTGGAGATCTTTTGATATGATAAAAGCGTCATTATTGTTGTTCAGAGTGTGAGTTTTGTAATGGATCAGTTTTTGTTATGGCCTCAGGCTGTAAACTGTAAATAGAAAGTTTCAGAGTCATTTTGTACAGTCTGCGAATAAAAGACACACCTATCCGAGAGACGAAAGGGACTTCTAACTTTCATGGTCCCTGAAGAACATCACAATACACTGCGAGGATACCTCCTGAAAAAGGTGCCTGTTGGATTACTGGAGACGTATCCAATGTCAAATGCCAGTTTTAATCTCTTTTGTTGACTTAATAAGCATTTGTCTGCAAGCCATGCCATCAGTGTTACTGAGGGCGCATTTCATCAAAACCTGGACCCAAAAGCAACAAATTTGGTCACCCATGGGATATACTCAGACCAACAGGGTATAGTCTTGTGGCAGATTTAGGTCAGGACCCATAATCAAAAACACAATTACACCATATAAAAAGGGAGCTGATACAGAAAGTGTTTACCTAAAAGTACAGTTCACAGAGGTGTCATCCCATTTTCACATGAGTCATGACTCAACTCGAGTCTGTAGTCCTATTTTCTCGTGAGTCATGATTCAACTTAAGTCTGTATACTGACAACCAAAACCTGAAGCTGAACTTTACATATTTTACTTAAGACCATTGCTGATAATGTGTTGCCTGAGAATGTGACAGGAAAACCAGGTATTGTGAGTTTTTCTTGAATGCATGGATTATAGTGGCTGGCCGATTTGAGTTTATCACAGATATATCAATGTCTGTGCATATTTTGGCCAATAATAACAAGAAATCATGTTACAGGAATTCCAAAGACATGTTTGAGGTCATTTAGAAACAGTGTCACCATTACAGTTTTTCAGAGAGCACTTACAAGTCTATTTTTCAACTGTAAAATGTTCCGCTCAGAACATATCTTCATCAATTCTGTAATAGCCAACTTTAAGGGGATAGTTCATGTTTGGTTCTTATTTGCTTTGTGGCGGAGAGTTAGATGAAAAGATTGATATCATTCTCATGTCTGTATGGTGAATATATGTTGCTTGTAGTTGTTTATGATATATCTTTCAAGTTTAAAAATTTGTCAGCATATTACTAATGGATTCCTACTAACTACTCCAAGTAGCCGAAAAGGAATGCCAAATATAAATATGTCACAGGACAGTTGAGGAAAAGATCCTACTATAACTATCCATGTCTAAAACTCAAGTGCTGCTATGAAAATGCATGCTATGCATGCTTGAAAACAAAATGGTTACTTTAAAGACACAAGACCCAAGTCAGACATCAACTTGGGGACTTGAACTTGAACTCATCATCACCCAAAACTACAAACCAAAATCATCTAAGCTCAAAGGTACACTTATTGGTTTTTGGAGCTTTCAGTTGCATCTCAAGCTCTTTATTCAGAAAATGGAGCTGGCTCAGGTGTCATCACATGACCAAAGTGTGAAACTTTAGTAACAAGATACACAATAAGTGGTCACATACTGGGGAGAGATTGTAAGCACAGTCACGGTTCAAGGTTGGTCTTTGATGGCTTTCAGGGCCAGCTATGTTTGCTAAATGAAGTCTGTGATATGCAGTTTAAAGCTCTGAAAGCAAGTAAGTGGACCTTTAACCTTAGATTTGTGGTTACATATACTGTTCAAAAAGTTAAAAAATGAACTTATGTGCTCAAACTTGACTTGAACTTGAACATAACACTTGGTAACACAAAATATCAATAAATGATCCCTTTTAATGAAGCATTTAATACTTTCAGCTATTTTCCCAGGGTTTTCTGGAAGCATGCTATCTTTTCCATTTTTCCCAAACAACCATAAATAAAGAGGGCTTTTAGTTAAACTTCTACAATTCTCAGTTTATTCTCGGCATATAACGGCTCCCTCCATATGTCCCTTTGAGTCACGGGATTGTGTTTGGGAATTGAGCTCTATCATGTGCATCCCTTACACTTTGCAACAATACCAGACCAATTTACACAACATTCTCATGTGTCTGTGAATGTGACTTAAAGAAATTTGAGGAATAATAGGCTTCATATACTCTCAATGGGAACAAAAGTGTGTATGGATGCCTACACATGAGACATGAATGGTAATCATGTAAGTCTCAAGGGACAAAACAAGTGTCTTGTCTTGTGACACTTATGGCAGTTTAATGCGCATCCACTAAGAGGGCTCTTGGGAATATTTCAGTAACAAAGAATACAGTCCATTAACAGCCAAAATTACATAAAGCACAGGCCACAGTGAACAAGCAATGCTTTGATAAAATCTGACATTTTTAATCAAGCTAGTGCAGACATGTACTGTAACAACTTGAGAATTCACAAGTTAATAAAGGATCGTTAAATATAGTTATAAAATATATAAATATATCATGATGTTCACCCTTTTATTTTGTGCAATTCTGCAAAATCTGCTTTTTCACATCCAGATCTGCTGACTGTGTAAGCTCCAAATACACCACAGCATGGTCAAAAATTAATGTAAAATTTAAAGAGTGTTATATCTTATTGCTGATGATATTTTCTATATTACACTTTTATGGTATTGTATAGGTTGTACATATGAGCAGATCAATTTTATCTGATCTTATCATTTCCTTCCTTTTTTCTGATATACTTTTACAGGGTCACATTAACACAAAGTATTGAATTGTATTGAAAATGAGCAGCTATTGACTGTAATAAGACCTTGCTGTGCACTGAGTCACACTCTCAGGAACCTGCAACACCTAAGCGATAACATGTTGTGACTGTAACATAGGAGGAGCTCTTCTTTTAAGGTCACATCAGGACAAAACTCTTGCAAGATTTGTAAACCAATCCTTGGGCTTGTAATAAAACTTGATGTTATGTGACCCACTTGTTTTTTTTTTTAGGAACCCACCTTAATATCAGTATCTATTCTCTCATGGATATTGGTATTGTGCTACAAATTGTGTATTTTAGACGTATTAACCCACATATCTTTGTCCTTGATGCTTCTAAAATGACTCACTGGGTTTTAAACTGGCACTAAGGTGTAGTTAACAATGCACTTCATTTCTTCCACAGATCACATTAGCTAACCTGATTGACAGTAGACAAAACAAGGCGAGGCAAGTTTATTTATATAGCACATTTCAGCGACAAGGCAATTCAAAGTGCTCTACATAACATTAAAAGTATTGAGACAAAGTGCAAAAGAGAAAAGAGAATAGAAAACATAAATAAGCTAAAATAGAATAAGATAGGTATAAAATACACAAATGAAAGTTACAGTGCAGTGTATGAAATGAATAATTATTTGATTTAATCAAAGTCAGCGGCATACAGAAAAGTCTTCAGCCTCAATTTAAAAGAACTGAGAGTTGCAGCAGACATGTAGTTTTCTGGGTGTTTGTTCCAGATATGTGGACCATAAAAACGGAACGCTGCTTCTCCATGTTTAGTTTCGACTCTGGGAACAGAAAGTAGACCTGTCCCAGATGACCTGAGAGGTCTGGACAGTGCATAATATAGCAGCAGATCAGAAATGTATTTTGGCCCTAAAACATTCAGTGCTTTATAAACAAACAGCAGTATTTTAAAATCAATTCTTTGACAGACAGGAAGCCAGTGTAAAGATCTGAGAACTGGAGTGATATGATCCACTTTCTTGGTCTTAGTGAATCAGCTGCAGCTGTCGGATCAATTTTTTAGGGAGACCTGTGAAGACAGCGTTACAGTTGTCGAGTCTACTAAAGATAAATGCATGGACAAGTTTTTACAAATCCTGCTGAGACATAAATCCTTTAATCCTCAATATATTCTTCAGATGAGTAGGCTGACTTTGTAATTATCTTAATGTGGCTGTTGAAATTCAGGTCTGAGTCTATGACTACACCAAGATTTCTGGCTTGGTTTGTGGTTTTTAACATTACTGATTGGAGCTGAGCGCTGACTTTTAATCATTCTTACTTGGTTCCAAAGACAATTAGTTGAGTTTTGTCTCTGTTTAACTGAAGAAAATTCTGGCACATCCAATCATTGATGTGTTCAATGCATGTTCAATGTGTCGTCTGCATAATAATATTTTGTTTTTAATAACCAAATCATGGCTCATAATCTGAGCCAGTGGAAGGATGTAGATGTTGAATAGAAGAGGCCCCAGAATGGAGCCTTGGGGAACTACATATGTCATTTATGTCCACTCAGATGAGCAATTATCTATAGATACAAAGTAGTCCCTGTCCTTTCAGTAGGATTCAAACCAATTTAGTACTGTGCCAGAAAGTCCCACCCAGTTTCCCGGTCAGTCTAGTAATATGTTGTGGTCGACGGTGTCAAATGCAGCACTAAGATCTAATAATACCAAAACTGAAATTCTGTCACTGTCTGTGTTTATGTGGATGTCATTGAAGACTTTACAAGAGAAAACAGTGTACTGGGCAAAGTGGGTAACTGCCATTTTTTGAGGACTTTGCACTACTTAAGTACAGTATGAAACCAAGGCAGGTTCTGCATTAAATTTGTGGCCTTTTCTTGAAGAAGG
Source organism: Thunnus maccoyii (assembly GCF_910596095.1). Classification (NCBI taxonomy): domain Eukaryota; kingdom Metazoa; phylum Chordata; class Actinopteri; order Scombriformes; family Scombridae; genus Thunnus; species Thunnus maccoyii. The sequence continues at coordinate 22,255,471 of NC_056538.1, forward strand.
ACCAAAATCTAGTTTTAAGAGCTTTCTTATTTTAGTTTATATTGTGCTCATATGATGCAAGTTGTGTTTGATCACATAATCACTGACACACTGCACAGAAATAAAGATTATAATTATTGTCAATTAATCTATTATTTCTGATTCATCATTTAGCCCATAAAATATCAGTAAATCAGGAAAAATTCCAATGACAATTTCCCAGAAGTCTAAGGTGAGATTATTAAATTGCTTGTTTTGTCTGACCAACAGTCCAAAACCCCAAAGATATTCAATTTACAAATATATAAAAGATAGACAGGAGAAGCTTGAACCAGAGAATACTTCAATACTCATATTCATATACATTTTCTGTCTCGACTAGTCTACTAATCGAAGGCTTCTTTCAGCTCTAGACTGCATAAACTAAACTATATGCATACTCATATAGCATTGTTGTCTAAATGTTGTGCCAGCTTTGAATTATTTGGTTACTAATCCTAAATAAAAAATAAAGAGGAAAATGAATCTATGGAAATGAAAACAAAAATATCTTCCCAACCTTTTTGGCTTGTAACCCCTTAAAATTAAGTAATGTCTACTTATGACTCCTCAGTTACACGTTATATTATGTAGACATGAGTTGTGAACAGTTCAACCAAATACTGATATTGTCTTTTTAGACTATTTAATATAAGGGACTTTCAGTGGCCTGAAGTGGTGAAAGCATCCAGGAATTCATAACAAAAAGGTAAACATTATATAAAAATCACATAGGCTACAGCAGAAATAAGTAGGCCTATTTGTTTCTTTCTTAGCCCCTTAATCATCTTGGGCAAAGGCTGGTTTATCAGCTGTGCAGTTCCACACTTTCTGTGTCAAGTTTTGTCAAGTTAATCTAATGTAACATAATTTTCAGAATATCTCCAATAAAGCACAATATTAACTGACAGGATGGGCATTCATGCAGGCTGTTCCTGGATGATATAGCTGCGACAAAATCACTATAAAGTGCTTTTGGTGTCCTTATCAGAATCACTCAGACATCATGACTCAGCTTCTGGCAATGATGTTAGTCACTGTTAGGTCAATCTAACTCAGTTAGATGTTTGTGTAAATGACTAGGCACTTTTTATTTTAAAAGGAAAACATTGTTAAATGTTATTATTTATTATTATTATATTTGTATATATACATATATATATATTTATTATTATTATTGTTGACAATACAATGGAATGATAGGGGGTGAAAGCCATTTTCAGACAAAATGACTCTGTCTGCTATGTAATGTTCTGATATTTTATGAGCTATGACTTATCCACCAGATGGATTAAAAGAAAATGTTTATACTGTTAAAATGTAACATTACTGATAATACAAAATGAATGTGTCCTGTTATAAAATGTTCAGAGGTGATCTTGTATTTTATTTTACTTAATGTTATTCTCAAGTGTTGGATTCTACATTGTGTATGGTTACCATATCCTGGCTTGTGTGTCATAAATGAATGAGTGTACCTCAGATGAGTTTGCCAGCAGCAGTGTTTGTATTATTGTAAGTTCAAACATTGTGTTTCATGAACGATAGTAATAAAGTTGTGAAGTAAATTCTAACCATATCTAATTCTTATCTGTTGCATATGTTACTGTTATTTTAAGATTTTAAATGTGTAAATAGGTCTAATTGCAGAAATAGGGGTTGACTGCTAACTGCTAAGCTATAGTAACTAGCAGGTCTGAATAGCGTATAAACAACTGTGGGATTAGTGAGAAAGTCGCTAAAAGTATGAGTACTTGGGCAGAAATGTACAGTGGCTAATTAGTTGCTGTAATGAAGAATATAGCTAAATTAACAGGGTTGAGAGCAGAAAAAAACGCTACCAGTAAAAGAAAACCAGAAAGGAGACAACGAGCTTACCGCAACATGTCAGGTCACAACTTCATCTGAGCAGAGGTTAATGCAGCATTTAGACACACTTTGAATTTGGATTATTATGACGATAATTGTAACTAAAATCACTTCACTGAACAGGCAGGGGAGATGTTTTACTTGGTACCTATGTTTCAACAAACCAGGGTAAAAGCCAGCTTGCAGCAGCCAGTGCTAGCGAGCTAGCTGTTACAGGCTAACATTAAAGTGAAACTTTGGTATTTTTCAACCTGCCCTACTTTCCCATCTTTTTGTGTCTAAGTGACTAATGGGGACAACAGTTTTTGAAATTGGTCCAGTATTGAGCGAGAGCACTGCAGCCGGGAATGTATTCCAATGGGGCAATAACACCCGTCAATGTACATCCACTAAAAGTGCTTGTTTTTGCCACTGACAGGCTCAGATTCTTATTGTAAGTCTCTGACAACATTATGGAAACCATACAGAGAAATAAAATGTTTTTCTTTACCTTTCGCTTGATCCAATCTCTTTGTTATTTTGTCCAACCAAGCCTTGCTCAAGGAGATGTCTCGTTCTGACATTGAATTGTTGAAATCAGCTAAATATTCAGCCATGACTTTGAAAATCTATTAGATAATAGTAAGTGATGCTTTCTGTACTCTAACACAACAAACTCCTCCTGGCACTCCTCTCTCCAACTCTGTCATGGCTGACTATTTAACTGATTTCCACAACTCGCAAGATTATAGCGGCCAATTACAGCTCGCAAAAATGTTTTGTTTCTCTGTATAGTCCTTTCCATAATGCTGTCAGACACTTATAATAACAATCTGAGCCTGTCAATGGCAAAACAAGCACGTTTAGTGGATGTACATTGACGAGTGCTATTGCCCCATCGGATTACATTACAGCAGTTTTGCAGCTGCTGACCGAAGCGCTTTCGCTCAATACTGGACCAGTTTCAAAAATGGTTGCCCTCATTAGTCAGTTAGACACAAAATGATGGGGGTCGGAGTTGAAAAATACCAAAGTTTCCCTTTAAATTGAGATTTCCTTGGCTTTCCAGAATGTTCTTTGCCCTTACAATGCAGCATCAACATTCACTACTTTGACTTTTAACGTTATAACTGTTGACTTTAACATCATTAACTAACCTGTGATGAAGTGTTTGCCACAGACATATCCAATTGTTTACCATTTTCATAATCTCTGAAGCCACAGATCTCTTCTTTTGTCTCTGTCCTTCACTCTTTATGGAAGCAAAGGAAATCTTAAACTGTTTTTTTTTTTTTAATTGTTTGACGAGCAAAATGCGACACAGCAGCTTTTGGGCATGGTGCCACTAGGCAGTTACAGCAGCGTTTGTTTTCACCCAAAAGGGGGCGGGGTCGGTCTTACGACAGGGGGGTAACGTATGCCTGCTCTCTAGTATTCCATAGTTCTGGTAGCAACTGCTGTTCATCTGTTATCCATATTTTTAATTGGACCATTTAGAGAGGCAGCGAAATTGGTGGAGCAGGATTGGCCAGCATCGCTCCTCCTGTGTTCTAGAGAGTTCTGAGTGGGGATGTTGTTCAGGAGGCGCGGCCGCTCCCACACACACCGACCGACCGACAAACGGACTGACGGACAGCGGGGATCTGAGGACCCGTCAAGGCGACAGTCACTCAACGTGAAGCCAACCTGCAGTATTATTAACTGTCACTGTACAACGTAAGACGACACATTTAACGGAGGTGAGTACAGTTGGTCAGATAATGTGTTATAGTAACTTTTACTGGTCAGAGAGATAACGGTTACATTAACGTTAACTAACAGTTACACTTATCATGCGTACGTCATGAGTGTTAACGGCTGATAAATATACTTTATTAACCGTTAAAGCAAATTCTTTAGGTAGTTAGCTGATGCCAGTCATTGTTGTTGGGTGTCTTTTTGCTATTATTCAGCTGCTCATCTCAATTTTCACGAACTTCACTTATTAAATTGACCCTTAACGTAACTTTTTTATTACGTTATTGTGCACACCTTGGTTAACATCTGATTTTGAACGCTAATTCCGTTGACGTTAGCTTAAAGTTAGAGAACATGGCGAACAACAGGTACTAACTTGCAGTGTGACATGATGCTGCTAACACGCTTGTATGTCATGATTTGGTTTGCAGCGTTGCTGGTCTGTGTTGAGGTGATGCGTTTATGCATTTGAGTCTAGTTTGAGGAACAACAATGCCTTGCGTGTGGTGCGCAAGTTTGTTGGAAGTGATAGGAAAGGTCCAGAAAGTTCCCATTTCCACCCTTCCCAAATCTGATGTGACACGCCCTCTGACCGGAGCTGCTGCTGATAGCTGAGCTAATGATGCAGCATAAACATGCAGTATCTTTATAATCTTTTCTTTTATACATGGAAAAAAATCACCCCTGCCGTCCAAACCACATTAATAATCATTAATAATATTAGGGAAACTACTGTAAGATCCAAGTTGAATTGTACTGAAATCGTATACCTTATTTACATGCATTTTTTTCTCATTAGTTTCTGTTGTGTAAATAAAAATGCAAGTTAAATTTTGCTTAGATTTGCACACAAAACTCACAAGGCCCTCCTCTGGTACTGATGGGGAACTTAAGAGCCTGGTAGGTTTCCTCATATTTCGGACATGGCTTCATACTTGGCTTGATAAGCAGCAATGTTTTCTTTTCTTCTCTGTCAAAAGTCTTGTAACAGGCACTTGCACAGCAACTAAAGATAATTTTATTATCATTTAGGCTATAAAATCTTTAGAAAATAGTGAAAACCAGACCATCACAATTTCTCAAAGCCCAAACTGATGCTTTCAAATGTCTTGTTATGTGTGACTAACAAAGATAGATGGAAAATCAATGAATCCTCACACTGGAGAAGCTGGAGCTAGAAAATTTGTTACACAATCAACAATTATACAAGTCATTGTTACAACTCTTATTTGCACTTTGCTAAACTGAACCTAAAAAAGCTTCCTATCATCCGAGCACAGACTGGTTGTTATATCCTTCATCCTTTTTCACCCCTAGTCATGTGAACCCCCTCTGCAATGGCTCTTTGTCCTCCCAGGGGGACCCATCCTCTAGTTAGAAAATCACTGCCTTAGGAAGCAGTAATGGCCTCCTATGTGGGCTTAATATAGGCTGACATTACAGTAAATTGATGGTCTGCTGTTGTAGCAACACTAAACATGGGGCCTGCTCCAAGAAGTTACTGCTTACTGAGTTATATAGATAACTTCTGAATTGCTGCCCTTATTGCTGATTTTTTTTAAAAAGTTTTGAAATAGGAATACGAAATATAATCTCCCAGGGCCTAAGGTTACATATACTCATTGCTTTTTTGTCTAACAGTCATAAACCCAAATATATTCAGTTCACTATCATATAGGCTAAGACAAAGAAATGCAGTAAAATCCTCACATTTTTTGAAGCAGGAATTAATTTTTCAAAGTTGCAGTGCTATAATTAAATAATAATGAAGTGAAACGAAATGGAAGTTCAGTCTAATTATCAGGCTACTGTTAATCTGATTTTTGGAGCAGGCTCACACCTCTCTGTTGTCTGTTGTTGCCATAACAAAATCAGCTGTTGGCATGCTGTCAAAAGTGGGGAGGCTTGAAAACAGGTGCTAGGGACCCTCACTTCACTGAGACAGTTTGTTTCCACTTCTGTTTGAGCAGCTCAGACTCTGATAATAGTCACCCCATATTACAAATGTACATGGTAGCTAACCACAGTGCTTAGAGAGAGCTTAAGTTGCTCTGTCATACATCCGAATTACCAGTGCGTCATGATTTAACAATTTATCTGTGATATTTTTATCATTATCTCAGGAGCCATGTCCAAGGGACCAGCAGTTGGTATTGACCTGGGAACAACCTACTCCTGTGTAGGAGTGTTTCAGCATGGCAAAGTTGAGATCATTGCCAACGACCAGGGAAACAGGACCACACCCAGTTATGTTGCCTTCACCGACACTGAGAGGCTGATTGGGGACGCAGCCAAGAACCAAGTGGCCTTAAACCCCAACAACACAGTATTTGGTAAGAAACATTTTTCCAGACAAATGAATGATTAGTGAATAAATTATGTTTCTGCTTATTAATTGCCTCTGTTATTTCTGCTCAGATGCGAAGCGTCTTATTGGACGTCGGTTTGATGACAGCGTCGTCCAGTCAGACATGAAACACTGGCCCTTTACGGTCATTAATGATGCTTCACGTCCGAAAGTAAAGGTGGAGTACAAGGGCGAGACCAAGACCTTCTACCCAGAGGAGATCTCCTCCATGGTGCTGATTAAAATGAAGGAGATTGCAGAGGCATACCTTGGCAAGGTAACCCTGCATGCTTTATTTTTTGCAAAATACATTTTACAAACTTTATTTTTGTTTGTTAACAAAAGAGGAAGTTTGTATGAGTAATACACACCTCACAGAAGAATTTTCTATGCTTCTACTATATTGCTACTATTCTTCTATACATGTTCCCTGCAAAATATGGAAATATAAACAAAACACTGCAGTATTTGTGTCCTGTTTACTACAGTTCCAGTGTTGTCATCTCAAATCTAACTTAATGTGATGCAAAAATAAATAATAATTCATGTTAACTAACATAATTAACCACTGTGAATTGCATTTTCTCTTTGCAGACCGTAACAAATGCTGTAGTAACCGTGCCTGCCTACTTCAATGACTCTCAGCGCCAGGCCACCAAAGATGCGGGGACTATCTCGGGACTTAATGTCCTTCGTATTATCAACGAGCCAACTGCTGCTGCTATTGCTTATGGCCTGGACAAAAAGGTAACAATATGCACATCAGTAACTGCACCTGTAATTTCAGTATTACCGGTTATTTTGAGGATTCATTTTTCCATTTGTGCCAGTTTTTATACTCCAAAATGTGATATTTGTGATCAGTAAAGTACAGTAGTTTTGTACTGTGTTGTAAGGTTTTACATTTTTGCAAATTTCAGGTTGGATCTGAAAGAAACGTCCTCATCTTTGACTTGGGCGGTGGCACCTTCGATGTCTCCATCTTGACTATTGAAGATGGCATCTTTGAGGTGAAGTCCACAGCAGGTGACACACACTTGGGTGGTGAAGACTTCGATAACCGCATGGTCAACCACTTCATCTCTGAGTTCAAACGCAAGTACAAGAAAGACATCAGCGACAACAAGAGGGCAGTGCGTCGTCTGCGCACTGCTTGTGAGAGGGCCAAGCGCACGCTGTCATCCAGCACTCAGGCCAGCATCGAAATCGACTCTTTGTACGAGGGCATCGATTTCTACACATCAATCACCAGGGCCAGGTTTGAGGAGCTGAACGCAGACCTGTTCCGTGGGACCCTGGAGCCTGTGGAAAAGGCTCTCCGTGATGCCAAAATGGACAAAGCCCAAGTTCACGACATCGTCTTGGTGGGAGGATCCACACGTATTCCCAAGATCCAGAAGCTGCTGCAAGACTTCTTTAACGGAAAAGACCTCAATAAGAGTATTAACCCTGATGAGGCAGTGGCCTATGGTGCAGGTATGATACTTGTATGCCTATAAATCTAACACTGACTAAAAAAAGACAAAGAGCTGCATATTTAGACTCAAAATCCACCTGTTTGTTTCTGCAGCTGTGCAAGCAGCCATCTTGTCAGGCGACAAATCGGAGAATGTGCAGGACCTGCTGCTGCTTGATGTGACCCCCTTGTCTCTGGGTATCGAGACTGCTGGAGGAGTCATGACTGTACTCATCAAAAGAAACACCACTATTCCCACAAAGCAGACCCAGACTTTTACCACCTATTCAGACAACCAGCCTGGTGTCCTCATTCAGGTACAATTACCATCTGACTGTCTTTGGATTTTAAAAAAAACTAATTAAAAAAAAAAAAACTAAAAATGGTTTAAATTTAACATGATATTATATCGGCAGGTGTTTGAGGGTGAAAGAGCCATGACCAAAGACAACAACCTTTTGGGGAAATTTGAGCTGACTGGAATCCCTCCTGCCCCTAGAGGAGTTCCTCAGATTGAGGTGACCTTTGATATTGACGCCAACGGCATCATGAATGTATCTGCGGTCGACAAGAGCACTGGGAAGGAGAACAAGATTACAATCACCAATGACAAAGGTAACCGGTGAAGAAATTAATGGCTGTATCTTAATAGTGTAGCCGTATTTTCTTCATTTGAAATAAAACCTATCCTCCGCTCTCCCACTGGTCAGGTCGCTTGAGCAAGGAGGACATTGAGCGTATGGTCCAGGAAGCAGAGAAGTACAAGGCTGAGGATGATGTCCAGAGAGAGAAAGTGGCTGCCAAGAATGGCCTGGAGTCTTACGCCTTCAATATGAAATCTACTGTGGAGGACGAGAAACTGAAGGACAAGATCAGTGACGAGGACAAACAGAAGATTCTGGACAAATGCAACGAGGTCATCAGCTGGCTGGACAGAAACCAGGTATGGGTTAGAAGGATAGTCTGGGCTTGTGGCTATATATTTCTGCAGTATCAGTGTGAATTCAGTTTTTCAGCGCTATGACAGTGCAAGTTGTAAAATAATTCTCTCTCTTTTCTCAGTCTGCAGAAAAAGATGAGTTTGAGCATCAGCAGAAGGAGCTGGAGAAGGTGTGTAACCCCATCATGACCAAGCTGTACCAGAGTGCAGGAGGGGCTCCAGGGGGGATGCCAGGTGGTTTCCCCGGAGCTGGTGGTGCTCCTGGAGGAGGGGCGTCAGCTGGCCCCACCATTGAGGAGGTTGACTAAACGAGAGGTTTAGTCTGGTGCATGAGCTTCTGCTCTGAGCTTGTTTTGAAGGGTGACTGCTTTTGAAATATCACACAGTCCTAAATCCCTATATTCAAAAACATTAACCACATCTGTTTTGGGATTGTTCTCATAAATTTTGCACTTACACTGTGGCTTTTTTTTTTGGTAGGCAGCCTTTCCAGGTGTCTATGTTGTGTTCACTTAAACCAGTTTATTAATGTCTGCATTACCACAGTGTGTCTTCCTTTTCTAAGTTGGTTTATGAGGCTGAAATGGTTGCTCTTTCTCAATACTTTGCACAATAACACTAAATAAAAATGTTTCTGAATTTGGACCCAATGCTCATCTTTTCATTATCAAAACATCTTTTCATAACAGTTACCACAACAACATATTCTGATATAGATTTTGGATGTCACTGAATGTAAAATCTATACTACTCACATGTAGAGATGCACACAGATGCCTCTTTTTGTTGTAGTAGTTTTTAAATTTGTCCCTCCAAGAAATTACATTAATCACATAGCTGTCGATTTATAACATTTACAACACACAGCTTGTGTTGTATACAAACTTAAAAAAGTAGATCTGGCACAGACATGTTTTCTGTAAGTGGAAGATATTTATCACTCCAAAGTGCAAGTCACTGAGTTGGTCTTAAACTGACGTACAAGGAGCTGTGTCATCACCAGTAGTGGTGTCACAGACACTTTAGCGCACCTCTGCTTCTATTAAAGTTTTATTGCTGTACTGACTGTAGCAAGACAATGTAGAGGACAGACGAATGCAGTTTTCTCATTTATTTTGCTTGTTCATGAATATTTAAGTTTACAGGAAATGGTTGGAAAGTTCATAGGACTGTTGGTTCCTCAAGGCCATTTATCATAGACTAGTGCTTGTGTGTGTGTGTGTGTGTTCTTAAGTCTTTAACAGGTCAGCGTGAGTTAGAGTTTCTTGGGCATTCATGCATCCGGTAGGCACACATGTAGAAGATACCTAGAAGAGCGAGATTAAGATTAGGTTTATCTACAGAATATGAGCATTAGAATGAGGAAAATGTGGTTTCTACATGTGTTTACAGATGTTAAAGTGCCATTATGCATACCTGAGAAGAATGTGAGCACCACTGCAACCCAGCCCATTATATAGGACCAGGAGAATCGCCAGCTGCCATAGCGTTTACCGTAGTAGTTGACTGTCACTCCTGTGTAGACAGCCATTGCCAGTAGCACAAAGAAGCCTGCATGAGATAAAATGACCAGGTTTAACCGTGCAACATCTACAGGTACACTACATCAAATGTTGTTAAATGAGGGGCTTACAGGAGATGAAGAAGAGGATGCCGGCTGCAAATGTCTTGTCAAACCCGTCAAAGGAGGAGTAATGGATGAAGGCCATGACACCAATCACAATCCCGATGAAACAAGCCAGCAGAGACAGAATCATGAAGGCCCGGGTGGCATCCCAGTACGCTGTGGGTGAGAGAAGACAAGTTAAGTCTGAGACCTGGGAGAGAAGACTAAAAAATGTCAAAATCTATGAAGTATCACTACTAATGTAAAACATAGGCAGAAATGTTTCATTCTCACAGTCATTTCTGGGTTTCTTCATTCAGGACACACAGCTCTAGCTTGCCATCTAGTGTTTGGCAATGTATTTCTTCCTGATTCATTGTATTAAATGTAGGATAGATGACTGAAAATGAACCCTTTTTACTTAAAGTGTGAACTACATGACTGGTGCAAATAAAAGTGCAAACTATGCCTTTAAAGTCACCAAAATAACCTGTAAGCTTCTAAGCAGTAATCTCTTAACACAGCACTTATACAAAAAAAAAAAAAAAAAACTTCCAAAGACTCCTTGGTAACTTCTTGGTAATTTGCATAACAGAAAAATACATTTTCAACTTCTTATGCAGCGGACTCTAAGCCATATTTTATCAAACACTCCAACACAGCTCTAAGGAAAAGTAACCCCTCCTCAGGGTTAGTGCCGAGGTCACGGACTGATTGTCAGCGAACTAATAAATATAAATGAGGATCTTCCTGGGTCTCTTACCGATGCTGTCTGTGTGTGTCATGCATTTCCCAGGCACACAGTACCGCCACAGGCCCTGGTGCATGTAATTGCTGGAGTGACGGTACTGCATCCAGTAGTCAGTTGCCGTGGAGACAATGAGGAGTATGTTCCCGACTCCAGCACAGAACAACCCACCTCCCATGAAGCTGTACATCCTGCCAAAAAACACTGACTGACACACGGAGAGGAGCAGAGCAGGGTCAGGGCCTCACCACATCTGGGCCCAGCTATGCCAATTACAGCTGGCGCTTCCTGTTACAGGGCATGGTGCAACACTTGGGGATATGAATAAAACAATATCTAAATGCATACAGCAGGATGCCACAATGTTATGCTGGAGTTATAGCTAGATCTGATGATAGAAACATTACTCATTAGTCAATAACACTGAGAGGAAATGTACAAAGTTGACAAGCAGCCAGCTCAGTCTGACATGTCATTAACCTCTAGCACTGACAGACTGAGTGCCGGGTCCATTAATACATATGCAATTTTTAAGACCATAAGGTTTCCAATGATATGCTGAACTTTGGGAAAATGTGTAGGCCTATAAAATGATGCACAAGACATTTAGAATTTTAAAATTTTTTGATTGGCATACAAAGTGGATTTACTCCCCTAATTTTTATGCTATTTAAAGCGATTTTTACGGCAAAATCAGGGTTCAAGAGGTTAACCACCAAATTCAGCAATGAAAGAAAAACTAATTTGTGTCTATTAAAAACGGAATATTGCGCAGGTGCATACATACAGCATTTTTACACGTTTTTTTTGTATTAATTACTTACCTTTGTCCTTTTTCCCTCAGAAAAAGTCAGAGATTCCAATATTTCGGTTGCCAAAGCACAGAGGAGCCCAATATTGCCCAGAGTGGCAGGAAAGTTTTGTTTGTGCACAGGAAACCAAGCGAACAAACGGGCTGATGGAACAATGGAGCATGCTGAGCCGCAACCAATCACAGAGGATGAGTTTTGTGTTTTAGGGAATCTGCTGAAAATACAAAACTGTTATAGCGCTGCGCACAACTCAGTAATACTGATGACACAGGGCTTTCAATTCAAAATGCTGCACAACCACACACAGTAAACTCATGGTCCGCAATAGACTTACCTTTAGTATTGCTGGAAAAGTTAATTAGATGGAGATTATTTTTTAATTTTTTTTAAAGGAAGTCACCTGTTGATTTTAATCACATTTCACTTGACATTTTTTCAGTTTTTTGGGAAAATCCTACTGCCTATTTGTCGATGCCGCGTCATTTTAAATACAATCCTCTGTACCAGCTTGGATACAATATTATTGAAATTCAAGTTGTGCAATGTACTCATTCACATAAAATCAATCCAATCATTTTTTTCAGTATTGTGAACTGCACTCACGGTGTGATTTTAATCTTTCCATCCCTCATAATAACTGTGTAACACCTATAACAACGTGTAGAATAGAATATTATAAGTAGTAATATATAACTATGTCTGTATAAGTATAATATGATAATATAGTAAAAAAATATATATATATAACAGTATAGTATAATATATAGAATGTAAAATATAATATAGTATAATGTAGTAAATATAGTAATGTATTAAGTATGTAATATATAATATATATATATTATAAACTAATCTAATCAACTGTTGTCGTACTGTAGAGCACGAGTGCAAGTTACGCTATGTATACAAGTGGATTCATATACATAGCAGCATATACAGCCTGCTAAGACATTGCATGTGACAATTAAAGGATATCATGTACTATAAGGTTGATGATTTCACAAGCCTGAGCACAACGCTCTGAACATCATGTTAATGTCAGCTCTTTAGAGTGGGTTTACATCTGCTAAGCAGGATTTACAATTTATGTGTCATTATTAATTATGTTGAAGCTATTGTCCTATCACATTAATAGTTTTGGCCTGTGACATCATCAACCTGATGCCTCTACGTGCTCCTGATGATGCTTTTACAGTGATATCAAAAGCTTGAAACAGCAACAATGCTTCTATGTTTTTTTTGTTTGTTTGTTTTTTGGAGCAACACGTCTCTTTAAACATCGGTACAGCTTCTGGTGATTTATATTTAATTTCACACAAAGTGCAGCCACCTTTGAGCTCAAGAGCGATAAGGTTAATGGACATCACAGTCATCATGTATGTCTTATTTATTACCACTAGATGGCGCCTTTTATTAAGTATTGCAGCAAAGATTGATTCACCACTTTCTATAAAGCTGTTTTTCTCTTTGAGGTTCTCCCCTAAATCTTACTACAAATCGGTGTTCTGTCATCAGTCATTTTTTATTGATGCAGAATTATTTTTTACACATTTCTTTTTATATTCATAATGACAATAGCTTCTGCTGATGAGTTTTTTGATCCCACATACAGGATCAGATACAGATGAACAGCTGTGGAGCCAACAGTGATACAGCATCTTGCTGAGGTAAATTTAAGCTGGCACAGGGGCTTCAGCTAATCATTTTCTGTGATCATGTATTTTTGGTTTCTTTTTTTTAGTATTTCAGTAGGTTTGTATTTGTACTACCACTTGCAGCAAAAGCTACACCTTTCAGTCTTTTAAAATCCAATAGTTTTAGCTTTCAATTTTGATTTCTTTGCTCATCTTCTCATTTATTTTTATGATCTCAATCACAGCATGTGGTACTTGGATGTTAAACTGATTCCGGTTGGCAAAAGGCGTGTTTATTGTACCTGGTTATTTTTTTCCTAAATATGTAGATATATATATTTTACCAAATTATAATTCATTTTTTTCGATTAGCTGAGCTACTCCACAATCTTTCCACTTACCCCTGGCAACTGCAGAAGTACTCCCTTGGGGTACATGTACCCTTGACTGGGAATCACAGCTCATTTTAACATCATATTATGTGGATTTTAAGGTGTCCCTCCACTCAGAGATGTGCTTTGCTAATTAGTACTTGACTTGGATGTTTGGTTTTCAGTGTGCAAAATGATTTATGTGCACAGTTTGACACAGAAATGTTCACATGAGGGGTGGGAGTTTCTCTGTTCACCTTAAATCTGATTTGAAGAAGTATATGTACAAGAACGATATTCTGGCATCTCCACTAATCTGGAAGTCAATCGTGGACCTGATTACAACTTACACTTTCAAGCCTCCAGCACACATGCACTGAGAATTAACTTTTCAGTGAAGTAGGAGCCATCTCGTGTCCAAGTTAAACTGCTGAAGTGAAAAATATGTGTATAGACTCTGGATTTTTTTTAGTGAAGAAGGAGTACATGTAATTTTAACGAGGTAATTGACCTTTTTTGTGGAGAAATTTAGTCTGTTGGGGATCTTTGAAGTAAGATAAATGGGTTAAAATACATGTTTTTTGTTATGTTTTACAGCATGACAAAATACACAAAAAATAATCCTGTGGATTAAGTGGAGAACATTTGTGGACACTTGTAAAATGGCCCCAGTAAACTGACTTTAGCTGGTCGAGCTGCACCGTCTGTGTGTGTGGGGATGTCTGTAAACCGCAGAGACCCTAATCCATGCTACAGGCCTAAAAGCATAAAATTGTATAACCCTTCTAAATTGCATCGGATTACCATTATCCTCCTAGACTGGCGGGACCCAGTGGGTATTTGCCAAAGGCAGTCGAGTCCAACTCACTTTCCCCGCCGTCCCATGCACTGCCTCCCTGCCAAAATACCACTTCAACTGAGATCTGCACACGAGAGACTCATACACAGCAGATAAAGGTGCAGACATAAAGAAAGTCTTTCATATCCCGCTGCTGTCATGTTTCACAGAGATGAAAGTAACCTGCTCTCATTAGACTATATTCAAAAACAAGCATGCTCACAACTGATCTGAAGATGAATTCATACACTAGTTTTATAGTGTTATCAGTATGTTGAGAACATGAGATTATAAAATCCAAATTCATTCAGACCTCAGGGACATTTTGGCTCTGATGGAAAAATCTGAGCTCACTCCCCCTGTCTTCCTTTCCCTCCTTCTCTTTATACTCCTGGCAAGGCATTTAAATTAAGCCGCATGAGTACAGATCTAACACACACACATCCTGTTTCATGTCACACAAAAGGATCTTTTGTTCACTTTCATTACAAAATAGTTTGTATGAGAATTATTTCAGGAATATCATGAAGGTAGTATTTTCCAGTGCAAATGGAGACTAATCAAATACAATTCTAAGACATAGCCTATTTACTATTTTACATATTAACAAGGCTATGAATCTACATGCTCTGAGGCAGCATTTAGTGATTGTGCTTAATGCTAACATGAGCGTACTAACATGCTCACTTGACTGTGTTGCTTGTAAACGGCTTACTATGTTCACCATCTTGCATGCTAACGTTTGCTATTTAGCACTAAATACAAAGTAGCTGATTGAGGCTGATGGGAAATTCCGGTTAAAAGTCAGAGGTTCACCAAAGTGATTGCAGTTCATGCTGAGGGGGACATGAATGTGTGTACCAAATTTCATGGAAATCCATCCAAATAGTTGATGAAATTTCACTCAAGAAATGCCCAAAAATGTCATTGTGGCGCTAGACAATAAGTCAGGGAATCACTAAAATCATTAGGATTCATCCTCTGGTGACCATGAATGAAATTAATTTAATGGTTTTTGAGATATTTTAGTCTGGACCAAATTGGCAGACAAACCAACAAACCAACATACCATTCAGAGCAACCCAGTATACTAGACCCGCAGCTATCTAGCATGGCTAAAACTACTACAGCTATCCTTCCTTAACAGTCAGTGTAATTCAAACACGGACGGATGCATTTTTTGTTACAAATATTTTATTGGTCAGTTTAAAAATCTGGACAGAACTAACACACTGGTGATCTACAGGGGCACCACAGTACACAGCCACACAGAAATGAGAGGTAAAACACACACACAAACACTACAAACATGCACTGACACTCTCACTCACACACACCCACATGATGGTTTATTAACATTTTCTGCCTCATGTCTTTTCCAGTCTTGCATCAAACACACACATCATCATTGTCGTCGTCATCATCATCATCAGCGGTTTCATGGTCAAGAGTAAACAGAAGATACATTCAATAATCTGCTGTACAATATGTAATAGTTACATTTACTTCCCATTGCCTAAAAATACAATTTTTTTTTTAACCCCCATATCCATTTTATATCCGATCACATCTTTTAAAAAAATGCAAAGATGTCTATATACACGGAGGAGGGGTGAAGGAAATCACAAGATAAAATAAAAAAAAAAGAATACAAATAGTTTGTGAAAAGGCAGGTGGCAAGCCTAGATGCTTTCCCTTTTGTCTTCAGTTTTCCATCAGATACCATGGCAACAGATTGATGGTTCGCACAGAAAGGAAACCCAGGGAGGAAAAAGGAGGATGTCATGTAATCGGCTTCTGTCTACATGAGGTTCTGAAAGGAAACAAACACAACACAGTGAGCATTGGGATTGGTGCAAACAACTGTAGTGATGGTGTCATTTAAATGCAGGTTGGTTCCAGAAACATGGGTGTTCTAGTGAAGTGGCCAAGTAATTCAGATTTATAGTGTAGCTGAGATTATAGATCTGATTTTCATGTGTAAAAAATGACTTACTGGCACAGTAATTCCAGAGATCTTTTTTACATTTGTTTCTTTTTTACAAAAACTAGGTTAAGTGACAAATTCTACCAAAAAAAGACAGATATTGTACTTCATTGTACAAATTGTACTTAGTTTAAGTACAATTTGAGATACTTTACATTTGATGATTCTCTTTTTATTCCACTACATTTCAGAGGGAAAATTCATACTTTGTACTCCAGTAGATTTATCTGACAGCTGTAGTTACTACTTTAAGATTGCACATAAACATACAGTACGATCAGTGTATACATTTTGAGGTAGAGCTATAGATTAAACTGCCAAACGGTGTATAAAGTAGTTACAACTCCATCTTAACCATTTACAACATGCTGCTTACATATTAATGTATCAGTAGTAATAATCCAATAATATAAATTATATGATATAACACTTTAATTAGTGCTTTACATTTTACTGATAATGTATACTTTTACTTATGATTTTGCATGCAGGACTTTTACTTGTAACTTGGTATTTTTATGTTGTGGTATTACTACCAGATGTGAGTACTTCACCACTGGTTTGAGATGTTTATAGTGACATGTTTTTAGCTGCCAAGACAACTACATGTCATTCACTTTCTAGAAATCAAGCAGATCGCAGCCTCCACTCTCCATGATGGAGAAACTACAAACGAATTTTCTGTGTAATTTCAAGGTATTTAATAGTTAAGGACATTTTACAGAGAGCAATTTGGTACAAATTATAAGAGAAAACAAAAAAATGTTGGTAAGTGCTGATTCATTATGTTTGGGTTGATACATAGTTATTAATTTGCTAAAATTCTTAATAAATTAGATCCTTAATTCTTTAACTGGCAGAAAATATTTCAGTGTATAGTTTTATCTTAGCATATAAGGTTGTTTCTTAAAAACTCTATATACTGAATTTATATTCTGTATACTTAAGACTTTTTGCAAATTAACAAATACGTATGAACTCAAATATAATGAGTGGGCTAAACCACTTTAACACTTTTTCTGTTTCTTTGTTACAATTTGTACCACACTGCATCACCCTCCCTGTAAACTGTCCTAAAAATTAACCATTAAATACCTGCAAAATTACTCACAAAATGTCCTGGAAATTAGTATGAAATTTAGGGATCTGTAAAATAAAGTGTTATCCAAACTTTTTACAGCCTTTCAAGCCGACAGGAGGTGAGTGCTTCATACTGAAAGGACAAATTTTCGGTGAAATGTCAGTTTCGTAAAAACTTATTTGTTAAAGCATGCATGCTTTTTTTAACACCACCTTTATTTAGGCTCAGTAGTCTTGCTATTCCCCATCAAGGATTAGTAAATGCAATTTAGAAAACAAATGTAAACTTGGCCTTTTGTTTGGTCACTATGTTTTTGTCTACAGTCAAAAACCCACGGGAAACATCTGCCATTAACTGTCCTATGCAAGTTGACAAGCAACTCAAACTGCCCTCAGTTCACTTTTAAACTGGCCGTGACCCACACTATCTAGACACAATGTCAGTTCAGCTCAGTTCAGCACTTCCTTCTGTAAGTGTGGACATACCTCATCTCTCCTCCGGCCAGCGGTGGAGGGCCGTGGAAAGACTCCTCCACCCAGGGACCCATAGCCTGACATCTGGACCTTGGGCGGGAAGCAGGACTGTCCATACTGGATTACATTATTCTCATCTGCAGATGACAAACAAATCACTCAAAGTTGCAGCTGTATTTATATAGGTTAAATCCTAAGTGATGGAGCAGATGAAAAGAGACCCCCTGCCACTAAGACCAGAGCTGCTACTATGAATTAATGTGTGTGCATACTCTGGTGGCAGTTGTTTTTTTCTAGGCCAAAAGGGATTTGTATGAAGCCTCACAATAATATTAATACACATCCATTTGAGATCCAGCTGTTGAAGCAAGGTGACATGTGTTGTCATAGAAATTGTTCTTCTATTTTTGGTTTGTTGACAGATACACAATGATAAAAGCTTTAAAGGTAAGTACTATATATTGTACATGCTACATACCCTGTGATGACCATTTTGTCGGTCCTCTCCTCTGGAGTGAGAAATGCTCTCCCCTCTTTTGAAGAGCGGGCGAGTCGCTCCCCTCTTTTCTTTCACTGTCTGCTCGGCTACGGCTCAAAACGTCGGCCAAGAGCTGCAGAGAATTGTCTGCAGGAGGAGGCGCTGGTGGAGGGGGGAGTTCTGCATATGATTGATAATTGGTGATAACAAAGACAAAAATATTGCTTTAATAGACTAAAAAACTGACAAACAAAAAAGCGATACCATGACTTGGTTTAAATTATGAGATAAACCATAAATATTGCAAGCTGTCAAGAACAAGACTAAAGTCATGCTAACGACTGTGTGAGGCTATTCAGGCACGAATGTCAGCATGTTAACATGCTCACAGCGACAGTGCAGGTATAATGTTTACCATGTTAACATTTAGCATGTTAGTATACTAACATTTGCTAATTGGCAGTGAGAACAAAGAACAGCTGAGGCTGATGGGAATGTCATTCATTTTGACCTGATGATGCCACTATACGAAAAGTCAATGAGTTAGTTAGTCAGTTATTATAATTCACCCTGAGGGGGACATGAATGTCTGTGCTAAATTTCATGCCAGTGCATCCAATAGATGTTGAAATATTTCCCTTAAAACCACAGATTCGAACCTCATGGTGGCACTAGTTGTTGAGATATCACAATAAGGATGAAAGTGTTTGACCAACTGACTGACATGCCATAAATTGCTCAAGTATTATGACTGGCAGTAATCCTACTTCCTTCTTGTAGTTCTTCTCTTTTCTCTTTTTTATCAAACTAAAACAGAAGAAACGTGTGTCATACCTGCTTGGTTGTGTAGCTCTCGCCTGAGCTGACCATCCTTGGGGGTTTTCTTCTTACTCCTAGATCTGTGTGCCTGGGCTGCAGGGCTCGACTCGGCAGCTGGAGCAGAAGATTGTCCTGACAAGAGAGCGCACTAATGTCATCCTAAGGAAACTTTATTCTTTATTCTTTATTTGGGTCCCCATTAGCTTCCACAAAGTGGTCGCTAGTCTTCCTGGGGTCCAAACAAAAGCAACAACAATAAAAACAAATAATAATTAAAATCACATTACATCAATAAAACAAAAAGGCAAAACAAGCCAAATATAAAGTTTAGAAAATAAGTGAAATAACTATACATATGAAATAATAAACAATAGTAACAAAAAGAGAATAAAAACAATCAAAGATTCCAACAGCAAAATCCACAATAAAATCGATATGAGATTCATAAACTTTTGTTTTAGTAACTTTTTAAAAGAAAATCTACTTTTGGTCTGTCTGATGTTGATGGGGAATATAGTCCAAGCAAAAGAAGCTCTATAAAGAACAATTCTCATCATACAATTTGTTTGTGGACTTGGTACCACCAGATTACTGGTGCTTACTTTACATGAATTATACCCATGACAAAAAACAGTATAATAAATATGTTTTTCACAAAAGGAGTATGGTCTATTATTCCAAATCACATTTTTCATGAATAAAAGAAGACAAGATTTTAATGTGGCCTTCACAGTTAGCCATGATAATCGTTTATGCATCTCACACATATTAGTACGGAAAGAACAATGAAGAGTTAATCTGGCTGCTCTGTTCTGTGCAATTTTTTTTAGATGTTTCTCAGCAGCACTTGACCAAATAACTGGGGAGTACTCCAGGTGTGACAGAACAAGTGACCAAACATCATCAATCATAACAGAGGAGAGAACATATGCAGAACACTTCCTTGAAATTGCAATGCCCTTTCCCATCATGGAAACAATGTGATCAATCTAATCAGACCAAGACAATAAATGATCTAATTTGACACCCAGTAATTTGGTTTTAGTGAGCTGCTCAACTGATATCCCATCTATAAAGAGATTATGTGCTGTGGCGTTAGCAAGAACATATCTACTACTAAATACAATACATTTAGTTTTGTCAATGTTTAGTACAAATTTGTTCATTATCACCCATTTATTAATGCTATGCAACTCAACATGTAGATTCTCTCTCAGCTCCACTGATGTCGGTGACAACAAAGTTGAGACATCAGCATACATAACTACAGTACATCAGCATTTTTAACAAAAATGTGGTAAATCATTTATGAAAATTGAAAATAAAAGTGAACCCAAGCAACTCCCTTCTGGAACACCGCAAGATATTTTTTTGCTGTCTGAAAAAACTGCCATTGAAAAATCCTTGCTGTGTTCTGCCAGAGAGGTAATTGTGTGAAAATCCTTAACATTTGAGCTTTGCAATAAGAATGCTGTGGTCAATGACATCAAAAGCTGCAGTAAATCCAAGAGCACAGCTCCAACTAGTTTCCTATCATCCATACATGTTAAGCATTTATCACTTATGTGTACTAATGCAGTGCTAGTAGAGTGCCCTGGTCTATAAGCATGCTGTGCCTTCATAAGTAATCAATTTCTACTAAAATAATTTAACATTTGATTTAAAATTATCTTCTCAAGTATCTTACTCAGCCCAGGGAATATACTGATAGGTCTATAATTGGAGCTGGTAAAACCTGCTTTTCCATCTTTGGATAAGAGTATGATTTTAGACTCTTTCCATAGCTCAGGTCCAACTGAGTAGACATCTATTAAAAATATGACATATTGGTTTGGAAAGCGGCCTAGCTGCAATCTTAAAAAATGTTCCATCCAGGTTATCTATACCAGGAGTTGTGTCATCTGAAAGTGAGAGCAACATCTCCTCAACTGTGTCTTGGTTTTGTCTCTCATAATACTGTTAACAGTGTTGCATGTTAAATACATATTCCATATACTTTTGAGAATTGCATGACGTCTTACACATAATTTCATTCAAAGTTTCCGATAATTTTTTACTATCATTTACAGAACTGCATTTTTTTGTTATTCTTTCTTTTTAATGTAATTTAACTTGGTAACCTTATTTCTCAGCTTACAATAAAGACTTCAATCTAAAAAAGTGGCCTGATTTATGGGCAGCTACCTCGTCACTTTGAAGCATTAAAGATCTCAACTCAACATCTTCAATCCATGGTGCACTGCCTCCCTTTACAGACCTTTTTCTAAGTGGAGCATGCATCCACCAACCTCACTAATTTATCCATGAAATTTTTCAAACCAATGTTAACATCATTTTCCTGACATACATCAGACCATTTTAAGTCCTTAACATCATTAAAAAATGAGTCTGCATTCAATTTTTTATGTGACCTGCGGTAAACAATCCTAACCCCAGACTTGGGCATTTTAGTCTTTCTTGGTAAAGCAACCAATTTATGGTCACTGCATCCCACTGCCACTGATAACTATGTGAGCACAGCTCATGTATATTAGTGAAAATATGATCAACACAGGTTGAATTATTAACGCCACCAATGATTGTAGAAATTCTTGTGGGTCCAGTCACAACCTGGGTAAGATTGCAAGCATCTGCCACAGAAATCAACTTCTTACACAGTGGACAATGTTTAGAAAACCAGTCCATATTCTGGTCACCAAGAAGGAGGATATCCTTACTTTCATCTGTCACTAAATCTAGATTTTCAAATATTTTAGTACTTCACAATACTTCACATTAGAACTGGGCGGCATATAACAAAAACTAACTAGAATGGGCTTACAGTATGGAAGGTGAATCTGTAGCCATATTACTTTAATGTCAATACTCTTAATATCTTTCTGTAGCACGACTGAAATGTGTTCCTGAACATAAAATGCAACTCCACCACCATATTTATGCCTGTCTCTTCTATATAACCTATATCCTTTGACAGTCAACTCAGAATCATCAAAAGTGGTGTCCAGGTGTGATTCTGACAGTGCTTAAACATGAAGATTGTTTGAGGAGCAGATCCTGGTAATCTTATGAACTGTTCCTGAGGCTGCATATATTTAAGTTGAGCTAATACCAATCCTTTCCTTGGCAAACTTAATAACAAAAGATGTAGTTTTGTTATTTGAACACATAAAACAAACAAAAACAGCAGAAAAAGTTAAAAATAAGACAAATATATAAAAGAAAAATTGAGCCTTGAAGCGCTTTAAGCCGTTGACTGAGTTTGTCCACTCCTGGGCATGACAACCAGCTTATCATACTTCAGGCTGGCTTTATCACCTCTTTCTCGGGCAGCTTTCAACTTAGGCAACAGCTCTTTCCTCAGTTGCACAGCTTCTGAGATGTCCTCAATTATATAGATTTTTATGCCCTTTAATTTCTTGGAGAAATTCTGTCTATCTTTAAAGTGCAAAAGTTTTACATCAATTTTCCTAGCCCCCCCACCCCCGGTACAGACCATTCTCTGAGCACGTTCAATATCCATATTCATGCCATCTAGACTCATGTTACTTTAGAACATTTGTTGAGCCTTCCTCTCTGATTAACTCCAGTTTTCTCCTTTCTCATCTGCAATCCCATCAATTAAAATGTTTGTCTGCCTGCACTGATTTTCTGTGTCGTCCAGCTTGGCAAACATTTCCTGTTTAGAATTCATTATGTTGTTTTCAAATGACTTTCTTTATTTCAATCTCCTTCTATCCCCTACTTTTCTCTTCAGACTTATCTTGGGTGAATTCCAAGCTGGTCTTCAGCTTCTGTACATCTCTAATAACAGCATCCTGTCCTTTGTTAGTTCCATCCAAGACCAGCTGAATACAGCATTTGAAGTTTTCCTGTTGCTGAAGTACCATCTCTTTATAAAACTCTCTACTGTTTCATTAAGTGGGAGAGTACACTCATTGTTACCACTGAATCATCCTCACAGGGGGATGTTTTAGTATGTTTGGGAGGCATGATCTGTCTTAGCAGGATGTACCAGGAGTTGATAGATGTTGGAGATGTTGATATCCAGTCAGGCCTTTGAGGCCGGTATGTCAGAGGTCAAGTAGGCCCAGGAGACCATCAACTTGGACTACAGCCACAAACTCAAAAAACCGATGTAATATTGTGCATAATGTTAAGAGAAAATACATATCAAAATCAGCTGTATTTAAGAGTTCCAGACAGGATTACATAGATTCTTGTTAGATTGTAAATGCACTGGCAGTCAGTAGTGCAGCTCCAGCACATGTAAAACTTGGGGGAAACTAAGGAATACTGAGCCTCACTTTGAATAAATCCAACATGATTTCCATGTGCAAATACTTTCTGTTAGGTAACATCATAAACTAAATTATACATGACACTGTGTGGTTGTGCGCTGCCTCTTGGGAAGTCATGTCACAGATGTAATGCATTAAACTGAATTCAAACTGACCTTTGCTGAGGCTCTCCCCCTTGAAATCATCTGCCCATTGGCTGGTGTGGTACACTTCACTGGCATCCTGGGCCTTGGCATTGGTAAACAGATCTGGGTTGGACTGGGAGACCTGGGAGCCCGAGTGGTGACGGGCCATGAGGTCAAAGTGCTGCAGCCGTGGACTGTCACCGAGCTTGAGTGCATCTCGCTGAGGGGAAGACATCAGTGTTGCTGTGTAGGACAGCTCGTCTGGTTTAGGAGGCAGGCTGGAGAGTTCCTCCCTGGAAGTGTCCATCAGGTAGGTTCTGGCTGGCAGCGGAGGACACCAGTCCTCAGAGTCCTCCTCCTCAGAGCTAGAGGACAAGAATGAGTCGCAGCAGCATGAGTGTGTGTCTTAGTGGGAAACATTAAAACCTACTTATGCTGTATATGATGTGATATACTGTGTTGATTTCACCTTAAAGCGTATTTAGTTGACACTTATAGAGAAGAAAAGAAAAAGAAAACTGTTCATATAAAAAAGGGAACCAATATAGAGTTATAGAGGACTAGAACTACTTCCGTGATTCATGTTGTCACTTCAGTGCCGTCAGTGCTAATTTAATGATGGACGTGTCATTGAAAATGGCAAGTACTAATCCAGACTGTCAGATGGTGGCTAATGTCATTACAAAAGACACGGCGCAGTCAGAACAGCCCCCCGATCCCACCCCGTTATGTCCACAATCTAATCTGTCAGAACTAGTTAGAGGAGATGCCCCCCCTTCTGTAACCCCAAAGTGCAATCTACTCAGTGCCTGCAGACACAACTGTTGTTAATTCAAAAACTCACCAGACTCAAAACTTCACTCAAGTTTTGTTTGACAGCCTTGGCAGAGTTACAGGGCAGGTTTATATCCATCTGCCTTAACTCTCTCTGTCATTAGTGTCAGAGGCCTTGATGCTAATAATAAACTGAATGAAAATTAAGACAGTATAAAAAGCGATTGTTTTCTTAGAGGAGGAAAAAAAGTTGCCTTCATGTGAGACTTGAAAAAAATATTTGAGATCACAGTGATTAGGTCTGACCTGTGTTGCTCTTCTTCTTGCTTCGTCTTTGTACGACCTCTATCTTTGTTGGCAGGAAGAGGAAGCGACAAAACATCCACCCAGGTGAGAGGAGCTGACTTAGATGTGGAACCAGTCGACCTCTGCTTTACCAGTTTGTCTATAAACAGATAGAAAGCAAAACCAAGTGTAATCACTGTTTTTATGATCTCCACACTGAGCCCAGTCTGCTTTTTAGATAAACATGCCCAACTAAATTTTAATTTTAGATTTTAAAAGACCTTTTTTTATCTTTGCACTGCTTATGACTGCCTGAAGGCCATTTCTTTTTGGCCGCCAGTTCTTTCATTTTCAAGAGTACCTAAAGGTTCCCTGGAATTATTATTGCATGTGAAAATGATTAAGCTTTTGGTCTCTGCATTCCTTTACGTTATTAGTTAAGGTATCTATGTTATAGTATGTTTTTCTTCCTGTTGCCATATATTCTTTATTTTTGTCAAATCTGTTTCCATCAAATCTATCAAAATTTCTTTTTCCACATGCAATATTTACATGTTTCTGCAGTTTTGGGGTATTTCCATTCAGTTTTGTTATGTACAAATTCAAAATGTACATAAAAACATGTAAGTGTAAGCATTCTGTATATAATGATGAGAATATTTAGCAATGCTGGTGCAGGAATTTCACTATAACTTACTTATTCTTTGAGTAGCAATATGTAAATTTACACCAAGGCCATAAAAAAAACAAACATAAGTATAAAAAGCTGTGCATTAATGTGCCTGAAACAGTGTTTTGGCCGACAGTTGTTCAAAATCAGTGCACAAGGTATACTACATTGTAAGTAACCATGGCAACAATACTCATACATACCAATGCATGTTTCACGCTACTTCAGGCTATTGTCAGATGTAAAGTGACCATGGTATAAGAAGTACAATAACAGACTGTAACTGTTCTCACCTTTCTTCCCTGTTTTATAAAAAAAATAAATTACAGAAGCAGAAAACCCTCACCGTTGCTTTTCTTGGTATACTGCAGCTTGGCATACTCAGACCCAGACTGACCGGACTGGATGGTCCACTGGTCTAGGTCCTGTTCTAGACCCACAAGGCCACTCTTTGATAGTACTGGGTTGCTGCTGTAAGGGTCTGGCCCCTGGTTGTAGGATGTGCTGGAGTAAGTGTCGTAGTATGCCAACAGATCGTCCTCAGCAGCTGTGTTAATGGTGCTGTAGATGGGACTTTCGTTGGACGCCGTGCTGTGTTTCTCTGACTGGTTTGGGTAGTTGATGATACCAACAGCTGTACAGCAAAGGATTATGTTAAATAAACAATGGCGATTATCTTATTCACTATGACTTTTACTGTCAAACAGATCTTACTGTTATAATATCTGTCTGAGTCCAGCTTGCCAGAGCAGCAGTTGACAGACTCTTTGCTGTTATGGCAGAGGTTCGGAGTGGGCCAAGAGTCAGCCAGCCAGGGGTAGTTGCCCATATTTGATCCCAACAAGCCAGGCCTGGAAGCAGAGGTGTGATTACATCAACATTTCATACACAAGAACAAACACAGTGGCAATAATTATCTAAATTAAATCATATTCTTCAGTTTACCCTCCATTGATGATTCCAGATCCTTCACTGTGAGCGAAGCCAACTGGAGGAAGTAAAAGAACCTCGTTATAAATCTTGTTTTACAGTAGAAAAGTTAAAGACTGTTTCCAAATATTCAATAGGATATATACAGGGTTTTTGGATAAAGTTATGCTCAATTGCAAATAAACGCTTTATCCCACGCGGGGTTTCAGAGAGCAGATTTTAATCGATATTTTATGAAGAAACACTGTTGACCTACATACACTAAGAGGCACCACAACAGATGCATATACAATGTGCCTGCAATAAAATGCACTGCCACTGTATCTTAGCTCAAAGGCATCTAAATTTACAATATGATAATAGAATCCATACGCTAAAAGGTGAAATAATACAATCTATACTCATTTGTAATTAACATGGTGAAACATTTAGGGGAAAATCAAGCTGCTATCTATTGGCCTTGAGCTGTCTATTTAGTATTTATGAACATGAACAAATATCTCTCAAAGTCAGACAACAACTGATGTGTTTATGTGCTTATGTGCCACAGGGCATATTCTAAAATAAACGGGTTACTGTTTACATATGCTTCCATGTGTTTTCAATGTTTCTTTTATTCCTGCCATGAAAAAAAACGCCTAGTGGGAACAAATACATTTTAATTAACTGAATATGTGCCAAAAGTGCATGCATCGCTTTGTGAAATACAAACTAAAATTAAAAATATTCATCACTGCTCAAGATATCCCCAGCAGTCTCTTAAGAACTTGTTGAAAACAAAATCTGACAGCTTGCTTTACAACAGCTTTTTTCCCCCTGCAACTTCTCCCTTTTATGAAATATCTTATGTATGAGATGTGACAGAGACATCTGACAATGTTTTAAAACTGGAAATCATCGTGGGTCATGTCATTGTAACCTTTTCTACTTTTTACATTTAATTTTTTATGGAGCAATCTGTCTGAAGACTGAAAGGTGCTGAACGTATGTCACATTTCAGAAATTCAACTTAAGTTAAACCTTGCAGTTAATGCTTTGAACATCCCACACCTGTCATGATGCTAATACCCTGTTGAGCTTCTTCTCCACTCACCTGCTGGGGTGTATGCGAAGGAGGTGGTATAGTGTCCCAGCTGCTTTCTCCTTCGGTGGCGACAGTACATCCAACCACCGAAACCCATCAGGACCAACCACGCAGCCACACCCAGTCCTGCAATGAAGGCCGGCTGACTGACAACGCTTGTGATCTGCTCTGATATGCTGAGGTTACCGCCTTTCTTCACAGCCGTGGATGACTTATCCACTGGCAGTGCTGAGTGGATGACATAAGAAAAAGGCATTAATAGTTAATACAGCCCCATGACACAGCAAATTCAGAGCAGAGCGCAGAGTCATTATCTTTACAGGAAAAAGGAGCTTGCTTTTTTGATTAAATCCAATATCATTTAGATTATGTAACAATAATATAGTGACAATTCAATAGTTTGACATTCACTTTCCTGCTGAGAATTAGACGAAAAGATTGATACCAATCATTGCTATACCAAGTGGCAACTGCCGGGGCTGAAAAATGAAGCTAACATGGAAATGCCAAAAACTGCAGTTCCTCGAATGGCCACTTAAGGCTGGCCCCAAAAGCAAGTCAATCCCTCTAGACATGGCTAACATGTTAAAATGGCTAATGTTACAGCAGAAATAAATATATTTACAGCCTGGTACAAAAACCAATTTTGGTCTCTATAGCTAATTTCCCCGTTCATGACAACTGTACGGAGGGAGGGATTTTTATATAACTCACCCATTTAAAGTTATTATGGCTTAAAATTAAGCATAATTCAGGGCGTGGCCTCTTTGAGTGACAGGTGGGTGCTGTCAGACGCAAGTCGCTACCACGGCGACAACATTGGTTAGGTAAAATATCCATGTCATAACAGAGTATAGGTGTAGCCATTGCCGTCGCTATTTCAGTGTATTTTCAGTTCATGAAAGTTAATGGTTACATTTTGGTCACCTAAAAAGTCTTGTTCAGCATTTGGTTGTTCTAAAAGAACCTCTAAGGAGTCAAATGGCTTTTTTTCTGGTAAGTACATTTTGTTTTAATGGTTTTAAGCCTGTTTTTCGCTAGCAAAAATTAGTATTAGCATTAGCATTATCACAGTTAACCATAGACTGTAAATGCACCATGTTAACCAAGCTAGCAGCTAGCATTAGGGTCAGTTTCAATGGAAAGGGTAAATATGACAAGTTGCGATTTTACAGGTATGTTTGTTGGCCAAGAGCAGGGACTTCGTAGTCTTGTCATCACCATCCAGCACATAACTATAACCCTCTCCTTAAAACTTGTTATTTTTACACTTTAGATTTTGTAAACAAATGATAAAATATGTTAATTACAGAGCTTTAGAGGTGCTGGTAGGTGGATTTTGTTACTTTTTCCCTGTGTTTTCAATCTTCATGCTATGCTTAACATGCTGCTGGCTTTAGCTACGGTACAGACATGAGAGTGGTATCAATCTTCTTATCTAACTCTCAGCAAGGAAGCCAAATTAACTATTTCTTAGAAAACTGCAATACAGTAAAAGGTTAAGTGGAGAGTGATCTCAAAACACAAGAAGTAGACATCCCCCGGGCTACAACCTGTCTGGATGACTGGCTAAGTAACTCACAAGACATTTTACTTTTTCTGACATACAGTGTATCCTCCTCATCGTTGAATATTATTTATCATCACTCCAGAATAAATTAGAATCTATAAAATGCAGTTTAACAAACTTCACTGCCTCACTTCCTGACTGACATCTTATGTTCTCACATTCAAAACATCAGTGTTGATGGTGCTCCAGTATGAAGTCATTCACACAACACAATCAATACTCCACATTCAGATTTAACCTGGGGTAAAGCCAGCCCTCTGCAAGCCTATCTTGCCATATTTCTCTATCTGTGGTAGCTGTAACAGTTTGAGTGACTCACTGAGAAGCAGGCTGACAGGCGGGCTTTGTGCACCCACACCCAGGCTGGTGACAGCAGCCACCGTGACGGTGTAGTGGACGTCAGGCAGCAGGCCTGTCAGCAGGATGGACAGAACCGCTCCATCCACTGTTCTGTTTATCTGGTTTTCCTGCTCCACACTGCTGCCCAGACACCAGACCTGATCACCACCAGACATGCAGAGTTAATGTTTGAATTTTAAAACATGCAAACACATGAAGACATTATTTTATCCCCACACACCCTGCGATAAGATGTGGCCTGTGATTATAATAAGACAGATTACGATGAAAACTTGGGCTCTTTTCATTTTTATGGCACTGAAGCTTTATCTGATAGTACACGGTGGAGAATGACAGCTAAGATACAGCAGAGATGAAAGAGAAAGGGTTGTCAATGCAGTGACAGTTAAAAGCCAGATTTAAAGCCCTAGTGTTGCAAGTATATGTGCCTTTTGGCATCACAGTTTGTGTGTTGAATGTTACTCTCTCATGGAAATGAATGCATATTAGATTACTGTGCTGTATAATTCTGTGGGAGAAGAAATATTCAAATCTCGTATGTACAAATACAACAGTGTTAAAACTGACATCCTGCTTTTAAAATTTGGCCTCAAGTGACTATTACAGGATGATTGTAAATCCTAAAACTGTGTTGCATTGTACTGTCGCAGTCATACAACAAAAGAGGAGTTATCAAGTCAGTGAACAGACAAGCTAACGTTTGCTATCATTAGCCATTAGCCATCATTAGAATAAGCTACTGGTCATACCAGACCAGTAAGGCTGTGGCAGTGAGTTACTGAATTGAACAATAGTGTGTTTTACTGCTAATAAATTTAATTTTTCTTTTGTGAAAGGAGGAATATATTATTTCTTCTTTCAAAATGTACAGTCTCGCTTTAAATGTACAAAAGTGCATCTATATTAACAGCAAAATGTGCCTCATATATCAAAAGTAAAAGTACTTATTATTCAGAAAGTTACATTAATATTACATACATTTTATATTATTGGATTATTATTACTTAATCTATAATAATGCATTGTATTTCATAAAGTGAGGATACTTTATGTTCTGTATTTAAAATATTTATCAGCAAGATAACTAGTGATTATAGTTGTGGATAAATGTAATGAAAAAATACAAAAAAATCTCTAAAATAGAGCAAAGAAGAAGCAAAAAGCATAAAATAGCACAAGTAGTAAATGTACTTCATTAATCTGGTGAAATCATATTTTACAATGAATAATTTAATGGATGAAGTTTTGTCAAGTTTTCTCTTATGAAAGCACTTGGTGAGTTGTAATGAAAATGTATCCCTTAATACTCATTTTTCACATGTAAGCCATGGGATACTTGTGCTGAACATTGCATATCGTCTTGAGCAAATTGAATGTTTGAGGGGATTAAGTGTGATCCTTGCCGCTGGCTGATGTGCCGCTACATACAAAAGGATCTGGGATTTCATTATCAGACTTGTGCGGCGCTCTCATAACTTTCTACATGCAGACACAGATGGGACGAAGAAATCAAAACAATAGAACTGTGCTCATGCTTTTTTTTTTTTTCACTGAGCAAACAGATGACAGGGACAGTCAGTGTTCAGCCGAGAATCTGGTGACAAAATTGAGTCTCTTTCAGCATGTACTGGCAGCAGATTAAGGGTAATTACTAATTGTTTGTTAAAGTCAGTGTTTTTCATAAGTATCTAAACAACAAATATGGACAACACTGAATAATGGCTGTGTGAAAATAACAAAATAGCACCCAGGATTAAAAGAACAATTTGTTCCACTTTATTTTTGCAGTCTACAGCTGGTGTCACTGATTATCTGCCTTACAATCAGAAATAAACATCAGAGCAGACGACAGGCATCAGATAGCAGCAGCCTCACCTTGTACTCTTGAATGATGCCGCTCTGAGTGTTGTGCGGCGGAGGCTCCCAGGACACACTGACACTGGAGCTGTTGCTGAGCTGCACCACTGATACAGCCTGCGGAGATCCACTTAAAACTGCAGAGAGTGATAAGAAGAAATTTTTAATCAGTATTATTATTAATTGATATGAGAATTATTAATAATTCATAATTTAAATGAAAAACTCTTGTTTTCCTGTGCCTGTGATTGATTAATTTTCTCTACTGCACTTGTATGTTCTTTATTAATTTTGGGGCAATTCATCACTGCAGGGAACACTCTTTAACACATTTTTATTTCATTTCATTTTAGCTACTTTGATTTTCTCATTGTGTTCTTTTAAAATGTTGTTCTGTCACTTTTTTTTTTCATTTTCATTTGTGTATTTAAAGTGTTAAATAATTATACTGAATCATTCAAAAGTATGCAAACAAAATCTCTCATTCTGGTGGTGTCATTAATAATTCAGGAAAAATAAACTGTTACTATTTAATCAAATTTGCTGCTAAATAAAGTTGTGAAATACCATTAATGAGCGATATCTTACCCTCCTCAGGGGTACGCAGCAGAACCATGAGGCTGTCATGTCCCTGTAGCTCATTGAAGTAAGGGCGTATCTTCACCTCATACTCTGTTTTGCTGTGTAGATCTACTAACATGGTACTGTGGTCAGACGTAGCCTCAACATCCTGGACCAACCAGGAACTGCCGATAGTCCGGTAAAATATACGGTAACCTTGAATGTACCGAGACTGACGGGCAACCTGTAAAATAGTTGGCAAAAAAAAAAAAAAAGTTTCACATTTACATCAGTAATCAAAGGCAGACCCAGCTGTGTTTGTACTTTAACTTAATCTGTTTGTGTCACGTAATGTTTGGAGGAGTTTTTGAAGTTAATATTTGGAGATTAGCGTGTCCTCCGCACGCTGCAAGCCAACTTTGAAAAGTCGACTTTTATCATCAGCAAAGTATTCAACTCACGGTCCAAGAAATCCTGGCGCTGGTAGGAGACAGAACTACAGGCTTCTGCAGGTAGACAGACACCTCTCCCAACTCTCTCTGCACCTGTCTGTGGTCCACACCCTGTTCTGTAGGACTCCCATCTGAAAAAGATATTTCCATTCAGTCCAGGCCAAAAAACAGCTGAATAGAAGCTACTCAGCATAAAAATGGAAAAAAGGCTTTTGATGAAATTAAACATTGCTCAGGGCAAAAGAGCATCACACTGAGAAAGCAATTAATTTTGAGACTTTCTAAACCTTGTATCACATTATCTTAATGCCATCCCTACATCCAGTATCTGCCTTTTTAGAATTAAAAAACTAAAATCAAGATTATAGAACTCAGTATAATGCAAAAGTTTTATCAGAAAAGGACAATTTCTGCTTATGTAACTCACCCTGCGTCCTGACAGGTTCAGAGATCGGGCTTGGGTCACTGAGGCCGTAAGAGTTGACTGCTCGGACAATGAACAGATAAACTGTGTTGGGGAAGAGGCCGACAACTGTGTGCCTCTCCTGCTTAACATGGTCCGCCACCGTTTGCCAGGTACTGCCCACTGATTGGCTGGGGAGAAAAAGTCAAATTTTGTTACCAAATGTTGTCCTAAGAAAGAAAACTATGAAACTATTTTTCTTGTGATCATTTAATTATACAAACATTGTGAGATAAAACGAGTGAATTTGATTATGACTTGATTAAGGATTTTGTTTAGGGCAGGAAATCATGTCACACTTGAAGGTCAAGATCTTTATCAGGTGATGTTTGCTGAGAGTGATAATTTGATATACAGTTGGGTGCCAGTTTTATAAAGTACATTTTCAATAGGCAAATGTGCTGCCCTCAGTTTGAACGTGTTAACATTGTTTCACTCCTGTTATCTTGAGAGCACAGCTTCATTATCGTGTTATCTACAGATAACAAGGTAATGGGTTTGATCACAAGTCTTGCCACATTGATAGCAAAGAGAGATGAAAGAGGGACTGGCAATGTCAGAAGGTGAGATCTGAATTTTGCATATTGATGAAAACACAGGCAATATGGCAGTTTTATTGTTATATGTTATGTTAGATTATGAAAAAAACAGTGTGAAATCTTATAGTAATTGGATAAATTAGATGGGATTAGGGCTGCAACTAATGATTGTTTTCTTTGATTATTCTGTTAATTATATATTTTTTTGATTAATGAATAATCATGAAATGGCAGAAAATGGTGAAAAATGCCCATCACATGTCCCAGACCATAAGGTAGTCAACCAAAGTCCAAAATGTAAAAAAATTATTTAATTTTCATGTCTATTACAATGACATAAAACACAGCAAACATTTCATTTGAGAAACTGGAAACAGAAATGTTTTTAAATTTTGTCTTGATAAATCAGTAAAACAATTAAACGACCATAAAAATAGTTGGCGATTCATTTTGAGACAATGTCAACTTGTCGACTAATCGTTTTAGTATTAAGCAGTAGTTTGCCATTTTGGGAAATACGCTTATTTGCTCTTCTGCTGAATGTTAGATGGACATGGAGCCAGCAGCCTGTTAGTTTAGTTTAAAACGACACATTGTGGTTTTACAGGGGTTATCTTTGAGTCTTGTCTTTACACTTTTGGTTTTTGTACGGATTAAGCTAATGATGTATGACATGATAACTAGTAAGCTTTAGACGTGCTGGTAGGTGGATTTTCTCACCTTCGTACATAGCCAGGCTAGCTGTTTCCCCCAGTTTTTGTCCAGTGTTTATGCTAAGCTAAGCTAAGCACCTCCTGGCTGTAGGTTCATATTTAGCAGACAGATATGAGAGTGGTATCAATCTTCTCCTCTAACTCTCAGCAAAAAAGCAAATAAATATTCCCAAAATATTAAACTATTCCTTTAAATAACCAGGACAGTGTGAGGAATACAAAGTAACCTAAACAGTGACCAGTGTTACATTTTTAGATTCATGAGTTTCTGTGCATCTAAAAACACAAAGTCATGGCCAATCTCACCTTCGGGACGGAACAATGACAAGTTTTATTCCCTCTTTTTATTACAGTCGGTTATAACGGTGGCTTCTGAATGGGTCCGGTGAGGATACAGCAGCCTAATGCTGTGCAGAGACAGGAACTATCAAGCAGCATGAGCACAATTTAACATTTTCCTCAAATCCGGGGAGGAGAAAATGGCAAGGTAATTACAAGAAGCAGGCCACAGCATTTCTCTGTCATCAATGTTTTCTCCTCTGCTATCTTTCTCACCAAATGCTCTCCATCTCCAATGTTGTCAGATTCATATAACTTTTTTAAAAAGCATACCCTGTATGAAAAATGCAGTATGCATATTTCTATTATTATTATGCTTCTCTGTGTGTGTCTCTCCCCTCTCCCCCTCCCTCCTTCTTTCTCTCTCAACCCACCCGGTCAAGGCAGATGGCTGCCCACCTAGAGCCCAGTTCTGCTTCAGGTTTCTTCCCGTTAAAGGGGAGTTTTTCCTCGCTGCTGTCGCCAAGTGCTTGCTCATGGGGGAGTACGGTCTAGACCTGCCGTATATGAAAAGTGCCCTGAGATAACTTCTGTTATGATTTGGCGCTATATAAATAAAATTGAATTGATTTCAAAAGCTGCATCTGTAAATTGCTTTGGCGTGGAGATGTCAGTGGCTGCTTTTACATAAATCTTTAATCAAGAATCACTTCTGAATAAAAAATAGAAATGTAGGTTTTTTATGTGCTGTATACAAGAGGGGATACTGTCACAGAAAACCATTGGTTTGTATTTTTGTGTTTGTTCCTGGTGATGCCTGAAAACAAACATTTCCAAGCAATTTGGTGGTGGTGAAGCGTGCAACAGTGAGTGGATTTACAACCATGGCTTCATCATCAGTTCTGTGTGCATGTCTGCCACACTGGGGTTTCTCTCTGCACTGAGCCAACTGGACTCTTCTATGTGTGTGTGTGTGTGTGTGTTTTTGTGTCTCTACACTTGGTCTGTACCCTCTCTCCTGCTTCCGTAATAAGTGAACCCTCCAACTGGGCTAGCATCCGACTCCCTCCCCCCTTCTGTTGCCCCAGGACAGAACAGAGCTGCCGAGCTGACCACTGCAATAATTGTCTTCTATTTCACTCGCTGTCTGTCTTGCTAAAGCCTCTGGTTGGTTGTTTGAGCCACTATGGGTTTCCTTGGGATGCCACGGCTAAATACTGATGTAGTAGAATGTCACAGTTTCACTTCAAGACGTCACTTAACAGAACTGTCTCTCCCTGAGGCAGGATTGAGTCATTTTGGAAATATAATGACTAGAAATGAAGACACAGATCTTTAAGTGGGAATAGTCAGAATACTCACAGAGTAAAACTGAAACTGAGAGAGTGCGGGTACAGTTAAAATAGCTACTAGTGGGGTCTCACTAATTACATGAATAACACTGTTTTCATTCTTCAGCAGCTAACAAGGCTAGCAAGATAGCAAGACAGCCAGACAAACAAATGTTGTGGCTGTAAAGATTGATTCATTCCTAATATTAAGGGAAGTTCCACCAATTTTACATGTAAACATCAATTTACTAGTCACTGAGAGTACTACACAGCACAGTTATGTAATGTCTCCTGGAGGAGCTTTGCCAAGTCTGAGAGAATGACTCAGTCACTTTAGTTATCTCAGCTTGGGCTTGGAGATTACCCATTTTCAGCACTGAGCCTGCGTTACAAATGGCGGGAGTGGATTTTGACAGATGTGAAACGTAGGAAACGAAGGATGTAGCGTTTTTGTTCTTTCCTGTCCTTTCCTGTTCACCCTCTACACCTCAGACTTCCGCTTCAACTAGAGTACGTGCCACCTACAGAAGTTCTCTGATGACTCTGCTGTCGCCAGCTGCATAATGGATGGCAATGAAGAGGAGTCAACAATCACCTCCAGCTCAACATCGGAAAGACCAAGGAGCTGGTGGTGGACCACTGGCGGAGCAAGAAGAGGCCCCTAACTCCGATCATCATCCGAGGGGAGGGGGTGGAGGTGATGGACACCTACAAGTTCCTGGGAGTACACATGAGCAATAAAATAGACTGGACTGACAACACTAAAAAAAGAGCAAGCTGTTCTTCCTGAGGAGGCGCAGGTCCTTCAACGTGTGCTATAGGCTCCTGCAGATATTTTACCAGTTTCTAGTAGCCAGTGTCCTCTTCTTTGCCATGGTATGTTGGGGGGTAACATCAACACAAGGGATGCCATCAAACTAAACAAGCTGGTGAGGAAGGCCAGCTCTGTAGTTGGAGCTGAACTGGACAATCTGGACGTGGTTGCAGAGGGGAGGATGAGGAAGAAGCTGGACGCTATCCTGGACAACCCCTCCCGTCCCCTCTATGATGAGCCAGTGAAGATGAGGAGCACGTTCAGCCACAGACTTATCCCTCCTCGGCACACCACAAAGCGCCTTGGCCAGTCCTTTGTGCCAGTAGCCATCTGGCTCCACAACTAAGGCTTGACCCCCATATGAGAACTTTAAGACCTGCACTGTCTGTTACTTACTTTTCACTCTTAACTACTGAATCCTGCATAGACTCTGGTTCACTTGCACATGGACTCTTATAGTCATTCATTCATATATTCATTCATACTCGTACATGTTAATTTATCGACTATTTATTGATAGACTGTATGTATGTTCACTCATTCACAGATCCAGTGCACATATCTAGGGCCAGCAGCTCAGTGTTTTATTTTATCTTTATTTTATTTATATATATTTATTCTTTATTCTTTATTATCTTGGTTTACTTCTAGACTCTTACTCTTACCGGTACTTCTCCTATGTTTCATTCTCATTGCTGTTGCTGCTGTGACACCTGAATTTCTTTCCCTCTGGGGATTAATAAAGGTTCATCTTATCTTATCTTTGGAGCTTGATGCATATATTAGGGACTAAAAATCTGCATATTTTGGCATCGCCTTTTCTAAATAATTGCGTCTTTCTCTGAACTTTATGGAAGTGGAAGTTGTTCATTCCAATTGCCATTAACATGTTAAGCAAGCAACATATTGCTTAGTACTCAAACACATGCATATATGTGCATTTTTCCACTTCCTGTACATTCCTGTTGTTCTTAACACTATGTACAGTACTGTTTTTACTCTGTGTGCACTGGATGTTTTTATTTGTGAGCCATGTCAGAGACAAATCTCAATTTCCTTGTGATTCTGATTCTGACACTAAATTGCTGACGTACTCTTTTAACTCAGCTACCATCATGGATAAATGTCAGCATTTGATGATACAGAGAGATAAGCTCCACATTCTAGTGCAGATCAGATTAAAATGTTCAGTTTGTCAAAATGTCACACACTCAAAATCTGTCACAAACTCAAAATCTAAAGTACAGTACACTTTCTCATTCAAGTGAATGGGAAGGTTTGTCCAGACTTTTGACTGGTACTGTAAAATGATCAGCCTTGAAAAAAATGGTTCAAAATTGCACTCAGTACACCAACTGATGGCAATAAGGCTTCACTGTGTACCTGAAGGCCTCGATAATGTAGGAGGTGACAGCGGCCCCGCCCTCATGTGGGTTGGACTGCCAGGTGAGGGTGACGGTGTTTTTGGTCACCTCGGTCACCACAGGCTTCTGTGGAGGCCCTGGCAGCTGGATGAACTCAGAAACTCTGGATACTGAAGAAACTCCATCCTCTATTAAGAAACACAAGGTAACAAAATAACAGACTGATGATGAAACACTTGAAGAAGTGTGTAGTTTCTTAAGCACAGAGGTGTAGTGTGAGAGTGACAGAGTGTGAAGTGTGACAGAAAGACAGAGAGTGGAGAGTTTTGGTGTGAGTACCTCTGACAGTCAACATCCCACTCCAGCTCGACTCCCCTGTGGTGCTGGATACGACGCACGTGTACATCCCCGAATCAGTGTCCTGTTAAACAGCAGTCAACATTTGAGACAGACATCCCCCTCAAAAAAAGCCAAGAGAACAAGTGCTGTAAGCTGTTTTTAATACTTGAAGGATGTTTTGGATCTATTTAGATGACTGAAAGAACAAATGGATCAAGACTGTCAAGAGAAAAGTCATGTTTTTACGTAGATTTTTACTTAGATCTCTCTGGCAGTAAATTTACTCTAATTTCATGTTACTTTATACATCTACTCCACTACATTTCAGAGGAGAAATACTGCATGTTTTATTCCAGTACATGTATCTGACAGCTGTAGTTACTAGATTCTTTACGGATTCAAATTTTACACATAAAAGATGTCAAGATTAAATTATTCAAAAGTAGTTATAATTAGCTCCAACTTGACCCACTAACATCAAAAATGCTGCTTACATCATAATAATCTATATAGATATCTATGTATATATCTATACACTCTGAAAGGGTCCATTTTGGACAATGACCAAGTAGGTAATGCTTTATTGTCTGAGTCTGCAATTTCCTAATAATTCTCAAGAAGTTTGGTGGAAAGAATTGTGGAGAAAATGTCCTTGAAAGAAAAACTCAATTTAAACTCCATTTAAACTGAAGTTTTAATTTACTTTATTAATTTATCAATCTGAACTTTGTTCTCCATAAATGTTGAATTTTATACTTGCCTGAAGACAAATTTAATTTTCTTGGATGTTCAGCTGATCTGCTGATTAAAGGCTACATGTTACACTTACAATTTATTGGAAATATACCAAATGAACTCTATCTCTGTTGTCCCTATCATAAGTACAAAATTACACTGTTTTTTCAAGGAAATTTATGTGAAATTATTCAGAAATTACTAAACCATTAAGATGAAAATTAGCTATAAGCTAACTCTGGTACAGTACATCAAATGGTAACATTTATGTTTAACACTGTACATGGTCCCAATAAATACAGAAATAAATAAATAAAATAAAAATGTTAGAATATTTTGCTGATAATACATATACAATTAATTTTAGTTTTGAAAACAGCACTTGCGATGAAGTATTTTTACATTGTAGTATTGCGACTTTTACTTAAACCTGCATTTGTTATGGCAAACGTGGTAGCAAACAGTTGCCTATTTACACTTTCAGCAGATACAGAGCAGCGTTAGTATTCATTTGGAGTCGTATTTCGGGACATCTGATGAATGTGCATGTACTTCCAATATTCTCTCTCCTTTTAGCTTTGGTTGGTCTCCACCATCTCCCGAGGGACATATCTGAATCTTTAGCCGCTAAATACTACGCTATATACACCAGCTAGTTGATGCTGATAAGAGAGGTGAGAATGAACCATATCAGCAAAGTTATGAGCCAGAAAACTTGAAAGACACTTTAAAGCTTGTAGAGCTTTAGAGACAAACTGCAGAGGCGTCCATCATTGCGACTGGAGTGACCCCTGTTAATATGAAAATATCAATTATAGCTTATTTAGGTAAAGGATGTGAATACTACTTTGACCACAGCTGGTTGGTTTCATCCTTAAATGTAAATATAATCCATGCATACCTAAACTACTGTCCCTCAGTAGTCGTCACCTCAGTCTCAGCCATCTAAAAGCTCCAATGCTACAAACCATGAGGCTCCATTGCACACTCTACCTGCCCTCCTGTTTACATTATGATTTGTATATGCCTGTATGCTTCACTGACACTCTTGGTGTTCGCTCCAGCCCTGTGCTGGCAGAGAGCCAGTCTGCTGGAACTATCATCAGACCATATGAGATCATCCACTGCAGTGTTGACCTCTGGCTGACAGACAGCACAGCGTGTGTGGGCAGGTGAACTTCTTTAGATGACTCCAACTACCACTAAAATATTGATGGCGGGTTGGGGCGTCAGCAGGGTAAATATTTTTAGTTCCTCACTCGTCATCTCCATTTCCCCTCTTTTTTTCTCCCTTGTCATCCCCTTGATGCCACACTAATGCATCTCTTCTGTTCCATTGAGCACATTGGCATGGCAGATTTCCCCCGCCTCAGTGGTGCACTGGACCAAACCTTAATGCTCCAAGTTTGCAGAGCACCACTGCCGAGCATGGCACAGCCGGAGAAACAGGATGAGAAAGGAAGTGAATAAGCAACGTCCGGGCAGGAGATTTAATTAAAAGCCGGTTAGATGATTAATCATCTATCGCCAGTCAATTAACGAAGATGATGCTGCTTCTGCTCCGTCCTCCCTGCACTCACTGACCTCCAGGTGGGGTTATAGCACAAAGGGGCTGCTGACTGCTCCTCCATCAAAGGAGAACACATTAGCATTTACAAACAAGCACCTTCATTAACATTACAATTACACACCGCATGAGCACATAATTGCACTGGAGAGATATGCACTGCCTTAGAGAGATTGGTCTTTGCAACTCAGTCTCACCTTAATTTTACAAACGAAAACGGAATTTAAAATGGAAAAGGAAAAAAGAATGTTGCCATGTGAGCTACGGAGGGAAAGTAAAAGTAGATTGGAGGTCAGACAGGAATGTTTCGATAGACAGTATTCTTAAGCCTTTTTGTAATTACAATATCAGTTTTGTGTTGGCATAACGCCTTTCAAAACTCATCCTTTTCATACCCTTTGCAATAAATTACACTAACTTGATGTAACCTCCCCTCCCCTCCCCGACACACACACACACCTTTATGTCTTTTATTTGCAAGGTGCCATTCTCCACCAAGGTCAGTCGAGGTTTATTTCCCTGAAGTCTCTCTCCATCCTTCTCCCATGAAATCTTGACAGAGGGCCCTCCGATTACACGGCAGTGCAGCTGCGCCGTCGAACCTGGAGATACCGTCTGATTGGCTGGCCCTTGGCGAATGATTGGTGGAATACGGCCTGAAGGGCCTACCAGTTAGAGGGGAGAAGAGGCAGAATATTATGTTAGATGCGTCATCTCTCCCCTGATTAGCAATACACTGGAGAAAAGAGGAGAAAAAAAAACATTTTTTATGAGAACTTACAAAAGGCTTTCAGAACACAAGATTAAAAAGCTGCCAGCCATTTAAGTGCAAAGGGTGAAAATACTCGAGATGCTTAGTGGGCAGAAAACAATAGGCTGCGAAAAAAAAAAGCTAAAATCTGGTGCTTACAAGCTGCCTAGGGAAGAACATTAAGCCTGAAATTCATTGCTCATCCAGCATGGGGTCTCTAACTGTGTTCTTTCTTTCCTTCTTTATTATTGCTGCACACCTACTAAGTAATTAATATGTTTTCCCCTCGTTAGTTAGATTGTTCAGCCTAAAGAATAAACCTCCCTTAAACTCAAACATGACTCTTTCCTGACTGACGTCTGGAGACACACACCTCCTTCCACCTCCAGCAGCGCCTTGGTCAGCACACTTCCTGCTACGCTGATGGCCTGGCAGATGTAGAAACCAGAGTCCTCTGGGTGGACATCAGTGATGGTCAGCTCTCCGCTCATGGAGACAGAGTAACGGCCCGACTGTGACGGCGGCTGACCCGGGAACAACAACATCTGATAGAAACAGCACAAAAGAACGTACATGTATGATACTGATGTTGCTTTATTTTTATGATCAATTAATCTGGTGCCTTTTTTTTTAAAATTCAATTAATTGTTTAGTCCACAAAATGCCAGAAAATTGCAAACGACAGTCTAAACTCCAAAGATATTCACTTTGCACTGATATAAAAAAGCAAAATCCTCTCTTTTCAGAAGCTGGGAGCAGCAAATGTTTGTTGTTGTTTTTCTGTAGAACCTTTTAGAAAAAAATATTCAGAAAAAATACAATATAAAGTTGAATCAACATAATTCCATTTATCTAACTATACCTTTTTTAAATGTCAAGGCAGATTATTTTTCCAGAATTGGGCAAACCACTTATTTTAATTAAAAGAGGTTTGACTGCAGTTTTGTAAAGCAATTTCACATTGTCATGCTTCACCAGCTCTGGACTGATTATTAAGGAAAAATTGAAGTTTGGTGTCCTGAGTGAGGCAAATAGGAATAACCACAATTTTCACAACCAACACTTAGACAAATGAACCGTATTTAAACCTGAAAACATCCATTACATGAGTATACATTGGAGAGCATGTCGCCAATTGTGAACACAACATCCCTCGTGGTCTAAACACATTGACTACCTGTATAACAATGACGGAATGGTAGAAACAGAGTAGAACGCACAGTAAAACACAATAAATGCAGGAACACACATCAAATGAGTCTGTAGGAGGTTTCCCTACACATCTACTTCAGAACACTACAATTTAAACTCATACAAACAACTAAAGTCAAACTGGAATTTGAATTCTACTCAATTTTTGTGTAAAGAAATATAAACATGCCATAGAATTTGTATTTCTGGACACTTTGTGTTTTGGGGTTTTTGGTTTCCTGTTTATTACAAATAGGAGAGGTTGCAAATTATATTGAAGGACCACTTGAGACACTGTTGCTTGCGTCATTGACTGTTGTAGAAACTAAGTGCAAAAGTGAACTGAAACTCAGAGCAACAGTTGTCTTTCAGTCCAATTCATGTTGTTACATGCAGCCTTAATATGCAGGCCAATCTGCTTGAGATTAAGTTATATTTATGTAATTCTGAGATAGTTTGATAAATGACGGTTTATATATGAAGAGGATTGTGCATGATTATGTTGTAGACTCTTACTCAACTCATGGATGAACTTCTGTTTTTGATTTGTCCTCAGCCCAGAGCAGCTATTGCCTTTCATGTTTTTTCTTGTTTTCCCCAGCCTCTTTTTTCCCTCCACACCTGCCCTGCATTCAGTCTCGTTAGCCCTGCCCTGCTCCCTGTGTCTTCCCCAGCCATTCAGCTCCCAGCCTGCCCTTGTGTCTTGCCACCTGTTCCTTGTTGTTTCATTAGTTCAGTTTGTATTTAAGTCGTGGTTTTCAGTTCAGTCTTGTTGGATCCTTGTTTTGTGAAGCTCACTTTTGTTCTGTCCTGTTCAGCTTTGCTTTGCCTGCATGTAACTTCTAATAAAAAAGCCTCCTGTCTCCCGTGTTTGGGTCCACTTGCTCCATATGACAAAACTATAATTACACTGCAGCTGTTGTGCACAATTTTCCATTTTTCAAAAGAGGGTAAACCTTTTTTGGGCGCATTGGCTGAAAAGGTGTTGAAGATTCATTTCCCATGGCAGCATGTGACTGCCATGAGAAATGCTATGAGACACTACTGACTGGAGCACGATACTTCATAGTTTAGCCTACAAAAGTAATCTTGTACATTAAATGAACAACAGCATTGTTATACTTTTTTTTTGTGTATATAATGCATTACTTTACATGTTTTTACTGTGTAGCCATCCAGGGCACATCCCATCAACTTCTAACCAAACTATAAAAAAGGGTCAAAACTAGAAGGGATGAAGGATGTTTTGTTGTTTTTGGGATGATGCCCACTAACAGACATTTTATAGTTTCCCTCATTCTGTTTCTGTAAGTGAGATGGATGTGAACAAGGGGGAAGGGATGCACATCAATCCATTCAGCCATCCATTTCATTCCTCTAAGAGGCTTAGACTTCAGTAGAGGGACCAAGGTTATAAGGCTACAGATAATCCCCCCCAAATACAGCAAAAAGCTCTCCAAACAGCGAAGCCATGCCTCCACCATCCCACAGACTTATTCAGAAAATCTGTAGCCCAACTTCCTGTTTGCTCACAGACAAACCTCTGAAATCATCTGAAGCTGCTCCTCCAAGTCAGTGATCCCAGCTGCTGTTGAGCAACAGGGTATTTATAGTTGGGTACAATGTGGAAGGAGGACAGTGTTTTTCTGCAGGTTTGCCCTGAAGAAGCAGTTTCCACACCTGGTGTACTTCCTGCAACTCTTTCCTCATCCCCCTCCTCCCCACCCCATCACTATTCTCTTACACTGCGGTCGCAAGCAGCAGAAACATTTCTCGCCAACGCAATACCGCAATGCCTTCCAACACTCATATCTCTGAGCCAAATGCAAATGTGCTGCACTCTCTTGTTCGCCTCTCAACTGTTTCGCTTGGAAAATGTCTTGAAGAAAGAAAGTGTCAGAAAAAGTATGATTAAATCAGAGAAAAGCTGTCCATGTTGAGTCAGTCTTGCTTTTAAAACAAAGAAAGTGTGAAATTCTTGATATCATAAACAAGTAGTAAGGTTTAGATTCTCAAAAAAAAAAATCCCCCCACAACCGCACATAAATAACAACCTGAGGCAAATTTATTCATATGCACTCATCCAGTAATTCATAAACAGGAATTTACTGTGGTGAATGTCTCTGTTGCTGCAATATTCAGCATTGGAGGATATCTCATTCCCTGCTCCAGCCTCTTACCTGGCTGCCCTCTTTCTGCCAGAAGATGGCGGGTGGAGGGTTTCCTGTGGTGCCGCATTGGAAGGTGATGCTCCTCCCCTGGGTAGCAATCTGGTCTCGGGGCTTTGTGGCAATCTGAGGTGGTACTGGAGAGGAAAACAAGCGCAATCACCCATTAAAAGCCTTACTTTTACATAAAAATGTGTTCAAATCCCAGCTTTTTGAGTTCTTGTGTATAATTAATACCTGCTTGCTAGCACTCATTATCGCTCTTAACAAGCAATATTTAAAAGTTGTCTCTTTAACCTCCAGAGCTTTTTGATCTATCACTTCACCTTCATCTTTAATGAGAGACATCACCTCTGTGCCCTCTGAAAAAACAAATCATCGCAGCACAAGGCAGTGCCATCCTGATAACATTTATTCAGTTATTTCAGGAAAGGCCTGGGCAGAGCTGCCAGTTTCGAGCTTGGGTCAGATC
Source organism: Thunnus maccoyii (assembly GCF_910596095.1). Classification (NCBI taxonomy): domain Eukaryota; kingdom Metazoa; phylum Chordata; class Actinopteri; order Scombriformes; family Scombridae; genus Thunnus; species Thunnus maccoyii. The sequence goes on from NC_056538.1 coordinate 22,300,356, forward strand.
TTTGCATTAGCCACATCGTCGCATCCTCACTGACCGTTGCTTTCTACCTCAGTCTGAATAATTGGCTCACACTTCCAGCTGAATGAGAAGCTTCTCCGATCTGGATTCATCCAATCCTACAAATCTCTGCCCAGCGCATATGCTCACACATACACGACAGAGCACGCAAACACATATTTGGCTCGATACACAGTGGAACTGACTCATCTGTGTCGTGTCTTAATGTTCTCACTAAAAGCATGTTCCCAAACACAGAAGACATCTCACACTTTCATCATCATCAGAGTGTTTTTGATTATGTTTTTGTGAACATTTTTTTTGTAAGAGGCTGTGCACTCAGAGCACATCTGATGTGTCAGTCTCAAAAATGTATTCTTTGATTGTACTAGGTTGGTGATTCTTGAATTTTATGACTTTATAATAAGCATTGTTGTTTTCATTCTGATCTTGTCATATTTTGTATTATCTGTTTTATGTTGTAAGTCAGCAGTTAGAAGTCTAGTAGTTGTTAGTAAAGGAAATAGTAGGGGTGAACTGCCTTCTTCTCCCATGCACATTTTGTGCTCTGTTAGTTATTTGTCTTGTTTACTTTTTTCCTAGCTAATGAAAAGGTCTGACTTGCATTATGGGAAGTGTGGGATCCAGCGGTTTTAGGAGTTTGATCTATACAACAGACTAAAAGTCATGATATCTTAGCCTCTGCTGCTGATTTTGACTTTTTATTTATCTGTCTCTTATTATTCTAACAATGGTATGGAAGTGCCCCTTGAAGAATAAAACTATTATTATTCAGTGTGTGAAAGCACATGTGTGTATCCACCCAAAACGGTCAGTAATGCAACCTGAGTTCAAACGTGTCCTTTAAAAGTTAAGACCCAGACCACCGTTTATAATTAAAAGCCTTGTAGCAGCATTTTAAACTACTGTATCTGTAAATCAGAGAAGGATTTACATGGTGTCACACTATCCTGACACTCCCCCACACACGACACAGCAGATGTTTGTTTGATAAGAGCCTTTAATCTGGTGTACATTAAGTCACTGCATCTTATTTAATGCCTGAGTGCAGCAACAGGCATGTTGTCAACATCCTCGTACCTAATGGAGGAACTTATTTACACCATTAGGCAGTGATCGTTGATTTAAAAAACATTAAGAACAGCATACAGAAAAGAGCACTTTCAAAAAACACAACACAAATGCCTTTTTTTTGTTGTTTTTAAAAAAAAAGAATTAGATGGAAAGTGAACTTACAGAAGGGGCCAACTGGAATGATGATAAGGTTTGAAACATGATGGAGAGAGATGGAAAATTAATGAGATGGATGAAACACTGAGCTACAAAACAAAACCGGTGATAGCATGAAAATGACCAAAAGAAAGAAAGAAAAAAAAAAGAGGTGGAGTGAATGGAAATTGCTTGGTTTGGATTTCATTTACACTGATAAAAGCATTAGAGGATGAAGTCGTCTCAGACTATTTAAACCAAGACACAGAGTAAGAAAAAAAAAAAGGGCATGGAGAGTGAGGCTGAGAGAGGAAGGAGATAAAGAGACAGGAAGAGAGACGGAGAGAGTCATGTCTTATTAATACTGGGACTGCTCTCTGGCAGTGAGTTAAGGCACACATCTACCAAACATCTGTCAAATGGCGTAATCCATACGGTTTAGCTTAAGCTCCTGGCAGCACCGCTGGACGGGGACTCTAAGATACACTGATATAAAAAAACACAGAGCATTGGACAGGAAATGGGAACAGGCTTTTGTATGAAGCTGTTGCCATGTGACTGTACGCTACCTTATGCATGAACATGGCTCTAGGTATGAGCTTTTTTATGCATTCCTGTCTCTGTGTGTGTGTGTGTGTGTGTGCGCGTGCACTACATTTTCAGCTCATATACAATATGCATGATGTGTTTCTTACCATGGACCTGCAACATGGCTGAGGCCTCTGTCTTGCCCACACTGTTCTCAGATGTGCATGTATACGTCCCTTCATCCTGCTCTTTGACGCGGAACAAACGGAGGCTGTTGCCATTGCGGATCTCAAACCTGGCAATGAGAAAAAGAGAGATAATGAAAGATCTAACAGACGAGGGGAAAAATGACCATGCTACTAATCTACACTAAGCAAAGAAAATCTGCCAGTGGTACAAGGTAATGTAATTTCTTTCCTTGTCAATCAACCTGTTGTGAGGATTTTATTTTTTTTTTTTTTCAATCAAGTGACATTATCTTGAAACAAGTGGAACAATGTGCCTTATCTGCCTTTAGATATTGGTAGTAGTGCCAGGAAAATTCTTGAAATAGTTAAAAATCAATTAGAAACAAGTGAGATTATTTTAGTCCACTGGAGGATTTTTCACTGATTTAAGAAAAACTGAAGTTCTTCAACAGTAGATAAAATAAGAAGTTCAGATGGACTTTGCATAGCAGAATTATTTAAATAATAAATAATATTCATCTTTGTCTATGCAAGGCATATATAATGAATTTAATCAATTTAATTCACTTTATTTCATGGACTCACGCACCATAAAGGAAGACAAAGATAAAAGAAATAAAAGATAACGAGAAAAAGATGAAAGAGAGAATACTCTGTACAAGCATGAAAAACAACAGTCGCTTGGAATTTTTATCATCACAATCAATTACTTGTTCTCAAAGTGGACAAATAAACTCTTATAACAGAGTCACCATGAGTCTGCGGTGCTGTAGACCCGGTGCAGGTTTTGGCTGGATTAAGCATATGCCTACATTTATACATAAGGTTTCCTATCACTGCCTGATATGTGGGGACATTTATGATGACAAACATGACAATGACTTTACAATCTTGGAACAAAGATTAACATCCTCGTGTTGCCCTTTTTATAGCTGAACATCATACAGGGAATCCCGCACAGCCAGACTTTCACATCAGTTGAAAAATATGCCAAATTTACGTACAAATGTTAATGTTCAGCACTGTCACTGTAAATCAACTGTAAAAAGATGATTAAAAGATCTGACCTCGCTGCTAGATTTAAATGAATAGTTTGGCATTTTGGGAAATGCAATTATTCTCTTTCTTGTCGAGAGCTAGATGAGAAAATCGATACCACTCTCATATTTGTTAAATATGAGGCTGAAGACAGGGGACTGTTAGCTTATCTTAGCTTAGCGTAAAGACAGGAAACAGGGGGACAACAGTTAGCTTAGCTCTGTCCAGCGATAACAAAATCAGCCTACCAACACCTCTAAAGCTCACTAATTAACTGTTTTTTGTACAGATTAAACAAACGAAATAAAAGATGTTACTATAACGTATCTTTATGCTAAGCTAAGCTAACCAGCTGCGTTTAGCTTCATATTTACTGTACAGATATGAGAATGTGGTATCTATCTTCTCATGTAACTTCCTGCAAGAAAGAGAATTAGTGGCACACTGTTCCTTTTAAAAGAATATCCACTTACTCAGAAAAGATACATTTCTATACATTTCACACTTAACTATCTCTTATTTCTGTTTGACATTCAATCTGATGTCAATGTCAGCACCACAATGGGTGAATTTACTGAGCAGCTGTTGTAGATCAGCAGTGCAGGGAGAAAATATGAGCAAATCACCTGCAACAGACAAATTAATAATAAAACATCACTTGAGCTCAAACTATAATAATGCAGCACTTTTTAACCTACATAGTGTACACGATATACTTCTGAGAATATGAGACTGCCTTTATGCCAGTCTTATATTTTTTCAGTTTGAAAATAATATAATATTGGAAAGTGCCAAAATTGTAATTATTTAATAGGCTTAGCTAAATATACATTATATTGAGTTTAGGATGAAACTGGTCACAGAAGGATTCTGCCAACTAATGAATCCTCTTTGGTCTCTGCCATTTATGAATTTATATGAGCAGGCTGATAGAAAGACATGAATTAATGAACATTTACTGCACACATGTTTTCTGGGTCGTATGTGTTAACAATCCAATACACGACTGGTAGAGCTATATATTTCTGATTAAGTCTAATAAAATGCTGTGTTATGTGCATCACCAGTCTGAGTCTCTGTCCATCACTCTCACCTCCCACGGGGAAGCTCCCCTTCCTCTCGGCGCCATCGCACAGTGGGGGCAGGATCGCCGTGGACCTCACACAGGAAGTCGACGGTCTCTTCCTCCATGACCACCTGGTTCACCGGCCTTCGTACCAACACAGGACGTTCTGCAGGAAGAGAGAAGGTGTCAGACACGTTCATCTTATGTTCCTTAATGCTGCTGCATAATTCTATGAAAAGCTGGAACTCACCGTAGACCACCAGCTCTGCAGGATCGCTGTCCCTCTCTCCAACCATATTAGTGCCTACACACACATACATGCCGGCATCACTTTTCCTGGTGTGAGAGATCATCAGTTTGCCCCCACGCACCTGAAAAACACCACGTTGACAGCAGCAAACATTAGTCTTCCCTGAGTGACACTGGATAGCTATCATCGTATCTTTTAAAAGGAAAAACTGTCCACACTTGAATACTCTTGTGCTGTATGAGTCATTAATCTTTTTTATATTCAATAATTTCAGAAAAAGCCTTTCAACAACCACCAGAGATTGTGTCCAGGTGTTGTTTTTACACACGAGTGGAAAAAACAAAAGTGACAGCAGAATCAGAGACATTTTCCGGTCCATAGAAAACAAAGGCGTCTGCACAGAAGTATGGTCTACTGAAACTACTGTCACTCCAAATGTGCATCTCTGCCATTGGTATAATTGATTTCTTCAGAACTGAGTGTTTATAAAGTAGCCTTGAGAAAAGAAGTACAAAAACCTGAGTCTTTGTATTGATGCCTCAGATTACATTCACTGTAGTAAATGTCATTTTTTTATCAGTTCTCTAGCCAATTATCTGTTATTAGCCGTTTGTATTTCTATTTTGTATTTCTCACTATTTTGAAAGCGGAGCCTTGTTTGTTCAGTGTTTCGATTGAACTCACAGAGATGCGATCATCCTTGGTGCTGACTCGGACGTTGTTGCGTTTCCAGGACACTGTGGGCTCAGGGTGACCACGTGGAGGCACGCACTCCAAGACAGCAGGCTCACCAGCAGCCACCACCACATCGCTCGGGGCCTGCCGGAAATCATCTCTCAGGACTGAGAAGAAAACACAAAGAAATCTAATTAGCTTCAGAGGCCCTGCCTGTCTGATGTATTTAAAACAAAGCCTGGAAATCAGACCCGCAGATCGGTGAGCAGCTGCACACACACGACCAGTATCATCAAAAGAAGCACCAATTTGACCGGGGAATCGTTTGTTTGAGTTGTTTTCTTTGTGTCTGTCTTCTTGGTGAAGGTTGTCTGAAAACAAGCTTATTGAGTGAAAGTGGATTATTGTGTTTGCATGTGCATGACAGCTCAAATTCCTGGCAATGCCCTTGTTAGACTGTGCGCTGTTTTAATGTTTTCCCAGGCCTGTGTCCTACTCTGCTGTCTCTCCTGTCAGAGCAGATGAATAATGCACATCTCTCAGTCCAACACGGAGTAAACAAATAACAACGCATTCATAATTTAGCTCATGTGTGAGGGAGGAAAAAAAAAAGTCCTCTGCATTAATGAAAGGATTGTGTCTCTGATTCCAAACGCTATCTTTACATATCTGCAACACGGCTCTGACACAAGTAAAATCAGCACTGAACAAGTAAAAGCTTATCCTCATGTCACCCCTGAAGTTGGCACTCCCGCCACCCTGTGGATGACGACAGGATGAGAAGTTTGACACGGCGACCTTTGATATCTTATAATCCTCTGCTGTGATTGACAGATGAAAGCCTCAGTGTGAACTGTGAACTGGAGCCATCTCATGAGACCTTCCGCACAATGGAAACTCATACTCCGATGCTGACAGGCTCACATTTTCAGATGGACACTCACGGCTCCACTCCTCATTTTGGACCACATCCTCTAGCTTCAGCCTGCAGGGTTTTTTTTCTCAACCCAAGTGTGCTATTGCAGACTAATCAATGCAATCTCGTTTTTACACTTTCATGAATATTTTAGCAATCTTTCACAGACACAGTGCATATAAGAAGTGGAGGTTTTTATGTTTTATTGCTTCATAAAACTGACTGAAAGTACATTTAATGTGACGGAAATGACTTTTTAATGTCAAATTGAAAACAGACCGTGACAAAGTCATTTAAATCAATTACAGAAATAAAACACAAAATTTTGTCTTCACAATTGTTCACCTTCTTTAAATCAGAATTTAGTAGACACACCTTTGGCAGCAATTACAGCCTTGAGTGTCTATCAGCTTTCCACATCTGGACATTGAAATTTTCCCCCATTGTTCTTTTTAAAATTGCTCAGGCTCTGACAGGCTGTACGGGGATGGTGAGTGAATAGCCAAAAATTCTCGACTGGATTGAGATCTAGACTCTGACATGGCAAGGTTTTCCTCCATGGCTCTCTCTTTATTTCTGCTGCATTCATTTTACCCTCTAGCATCCTCACAGTGTGATGCTGCCACTACCATGCGTCATGGTGGGGTTTCTATGTTCATAATGATCTGCGATGTTTACGCCAAACATGGCATTTTGTCTGATGGCTAGAAAAGCTCAATTTTGGTCTCATCAGACTAGCGAACCTTCCACCATCTGACTTCAGAGTCTCCCACGTTCCTTCTGGCAAGCTGTAGCCGAGAAGTCACAAGTTTTGAACTGAGGCTTTCTCTTTGCCGCTCTCCCATAAAGCCAGTGAAGCACCCGGGTGGCTGTTGTACACACAGTCTCTCCAGTCTGAGCCACTAAAGCTCGGTACTCCTTCAGAGTTGTCATAAGTCTCTTGGTTGCCTCCCTCACTAGTCTCCCTCTTGCATGCTCACTCTGTTTTTGAGGACGACCTGTTCTAGGCAGATTGACAGTTGTGCCATATTTTTCCATTTCTTTAAAGAGTACTCCACCGATTCAGTATTTCACTCCTATAACACTGTCAGTCTCACAATGGACAGTTTTAAAAAGGCATTAAAATTGATGCAGCAGAACCAGAGCTATCATCTTTATAATTCCATGTATTCCTCTTTCTCCTCAAAACCTGACGCCTACATTACCCACAGTGCAACTTGACTCTATTCTCTCGACTGCATAGATTTAGGTGTGGTATGCTTGGAGCAGCTAATGTAGCCTTAGATGAGGAGTGGACTACAGAGATCTGGTTACCTTAATTCATTCTAACTCCAAACCCCCAGATTTTTTTTCATTTTAAAACTTGTAGTCTTCAGCCCCTTTTGACGCTGCCTCAAGTGATGTCACATGAGGAAAATGTATCAGCTCTGGAGCCATAAAAGGCTACAACTTTTTTCACATACACAGTAGTACTCCCCAAGACCTGTTAACAGACTTTGCTGTATAAAATCAGTGGAGTTCCCCTTTAATGATTGATTTTCACTGCTCTCCAAAGGATAACTTGGACATTTTCTTGTATCTGTCCTCTGACTTGTGCTTTTCATTCACCTTTACGCTGAATTGGAGTCTTTTTTGTATTCATGGAGGAGGTTTTGCTACGATACTGACCAAAAGTTGGACCTCCCAGATACAGTACAGCTGTAGTTATACTGCATTCGACTGAAACCCCTTGATTTAATTAATTGGTGATGATTGAGGTGTGTCCTATCAAAGGGGATGAATACTTGCAGACAAGTATTTTGTATTATGTTTTTTTTTTGAGTAATTTACATCACTTTGTAGAGATCTGTTTTTACTTCAACATGAACAGGTCTTTTTCTGATGATCAGGGTCAAAAAAGACAGCTTTAATTGACTTAAAATCAATGTTGTAAGATAAAACATGAAAACTTCCAAGTGGGTGAATGCTTTTTTTAGGAACTGTACATGATCAATATGCTTTGCTGTCAATCTACAGTAAACATTAACCCCTCTTGCACGCTTCACAATCATCATCTGGTGTAATCTCTGTTTGTCTTTACTCATTAACAATTAGTGACATTACTGTAATCCACCTAAAATCGACTTAACTAAGCACTTAGTTCATCCTAAGCCAATTACTCTGAGTACATAACTAAATCTACGCCACATTAATTATCCAACAGTACTCCTGACAGGTCTGTGTCAACATGGCAGCTCTGGCCTTTAATGCAGCATCAATATTCAGACCCACTGGGCTCAAATAAAATCTCATTTGAAATGACTTTATCACAGCTATTTAAAGACGGAAAATCATTCCTCACTCGTTCCATGGCTGTAATTGTCTTGGGTAAATGCCTATGAATATTCCAAACCTTAGCTCGGCAGCAGACAGCTTTCCCTCTGAGGGGAACATCAGTCAATCTGAACCTCATCCGCCCTTTTCCCCAACACGCCCCGTGATACAAGACATCATTACACACTACCTGCCTTCTTAAACTGACCCTTATTGAAATTAAGTGGAAGTTTATTCTCTTTACTGAGTGGGAGAATCTTCCTTTTAATGCCATGACATTTAGGCTGGGGGATAAGTGTGAAGACTTTAAGAAAAATGAAGACTCGTTCAGAAATTCGAATTTCTCATTACACTGCAGTGATATTTGAATTGATATTCACAGTCAAACACTGTAATACATTTCGGTGGAGGTGATGAAGCAGCAATGGTGGACTGATCAGGGGTTTATACAGCATTGGACATCTGCCACGGAGAGGTATAGCATCCTAAAGATCCTCACAAAACAGGATGATTAAATAGGCTTTGCTGGAGTTATAGCAAAGCTACCGGTAAACTGTAACCCGTAAAGGCACTGACACTCCTCCCAAAGGTCTGTTCACCAAATAAGCCCGACCCTGTTCACTTGGCTGCCTGTTTCAAAATGCTTTGCAGAGCTGAAGGGCTAATTGAAAGCACTGCCTTATTTTTAGACCTCCATCTGTAAGGCCTGGTTAGACGGGCGCACAGAGACCTTTGTTTCACTGCCATGGTGACTGAAGTGAAAAAGTTATGGGCAGAGAGCTAATCCTTGAACTGCATGCACACAAACACCCATGGGTACAAACCCGCACTGACACACACGCACATGCACGCACACACCTTTAGCATTTGAAACCCCTCGAGTCCCCAGGCACAGACTTTGAGAAAGTGGGACATTTTGAGGGTTGAAACACATGCCAGAGAGCAGAATATATTCCTGACATCACTTCCCCCCAAAACACTGCGCAACATGAGCTCCAAAAATTTCTTTGAAGCTGTGTTCAAGTTAATGTGATCCTTCCTTACTCCTGACTTTAAAGCCTGCCATGCAAAACAGTGTTTCCCACGGATGTGTATATGCGATGATGATCCCACCACTAAATCTAACAATCTTATCAGAAACACAGAGACGGGCCCCCCTCCTGAGGGGCTACTGTCCCTAACTTCACTTCTCAGACATAATACGACTAGATCTGCCAAATAATCTCCTAAACCAAGCCCTTCGCTCTCCCTTCAGCCTGTTGGCACTCAGACAGGGAGCGTGGTTACTGTGGGGCAGCAGAGGTTTGACCCTGCCTCTGCAGAGACAAATCCTCATATTTCCCAAGGCACTTCCTGTAAGCTTAAATAATGGCAAAGCAGGGCTAAATGACTTTCAGTGGTTTCATCATTATTTCTGAGGGTGCTATTCTGAGAGCACACATTCATTTTAATAACTTTAATATTTCAGGGATATACAGATTAGGAGATTTAATCTCCCGAGAATATTCATCACTTGATTTTTAAGTGACATTTATCTCTACAATACAGTGTTTAGCAGAGCATAGCTCTATGACTGCAGAAAGGCCATCTGTTAGTGTTTTTGGAAAAATGAGTAGAGGGAAGAGGAGAGATTAATCATAAGAATAATTCTCACTTTGCATGTACAGGACTGATTAAAGTAAATTGTTGATGGGGCTTTTATGCTAATTGATTGTGACTTTGTCTCAAATGAAGCAGCCACAGGCCAAATTACTTAACAGTTCACAGACCATTTACATACCCTGCGTGTTCAAAGAAACATGATGGGTGAGTGTGACAGACAGGACAGAGGGGAAAAAAAGCAGAGTTTTTGCACTAAACATGAGGTGACAGTGAGTGTGGCAAGCAGACAGAGCAGACAGCGTGGGCCGGACAGATGTGTGAATGGTTACCAGGCGCTGTGTTTTCTCGGCTGACAGGTAGGAGGGTGGAGGGAGAGGTTAAAGGACAGAGGACGTGCACATTTTCAGAGCCTAAACTGACAACCCGCTGCCTCACTCCTATTGTTCTTTTATTTCAGAGAGCAGTAAACCCGTTAGGGAGGTGGTCTAATCCTATTGCCATGATACTGCCCTGTCATAGCTAATGGAGGCTTTGCCTACAGAGAAGAGAGATTGCTTTAATCCACCCATTGTCTGATTGTGTTGATGGAGGATGAGAAGGGACTCTGGGGACAATAGTCTTTATGAAAAACTCTTGGCTATAAATTCCTCCACTTTCCGAAAATGTGATGATGTTTCAATTACAAAGACTGTTGTAAACAGAAAACGCATTTTGAATCATTAGTAAGGCTTGACTGGACTCATACAAACCAACCCAGTCTCTTCAATCTGCGTACAAATAACACAACAAACTGCGTGCAGTGCATATGCCAAAATCCAATTTTACATGCAGGTGGTACTCCAATCCTTCGTTTTAACTTCTGAGGGGAGCAGATGCATCACCAGTCTCGCAACAAAATGTGTAATAGCTACATGTAATAGCTGCGTCCACATCACATGACTGTCAAGTTTCTTTCATTGCAACAAAAGCAGACAAAATGGCTGACATTCCTTTTA